>NC_134276.1:49981854-50281961 GCF_949628215.1 Phalacrocorax aristotelis
CTGTTATCAGTAGTGCCTGTACTACTGCATCATCTTTTATACACATTAGCCTCTTCTTGTTTCCAGAATTACCTGCAAAAATTCTGTCAATGGGCCGGAGGAAAGGCTTACTCTATCATTACAAAAACTGCTAGCCATTTTTGGGAGGAGGGTTTTCCCTTACTGTGGCAACTCCTTCTATATAGCCTCAGCACCTGATCAACCATAAACACACACTAAAATGAAAACACTGATACTGTGCTCGAGGCTTCCATTCCCTTCCTTTTTCTGTTACAGTGAAGTGTTGTATTTGTTCCTTAATTATGTTGTAAGCTCTCTTTGGCAGAGATGACATTTTACTTTGCCAAAAACTTTGGCTCTAATCTTGATTAGTACCTTATATGGTAACACAAATTCTGTTGTAATAACCATGAGTCATGGGGGCTGGGATGCTTCTTGATACTGGCAGATAATCTTTTTGACATGGTAATCTTTCCAGTGATGTTTTCACAATGTTGTCTTATGTTTTCTAGACGCACACTAAAGGTGATGGCATTAGGAGATAATTTTTGAACAAAAAGGTTGAAGAAGCTGTGCAGATTATATTAGAAACTGTAGTCATATACCAACATGAACATAAGGAATGAATTCCTAGTTCATTTTCAGAATGGTAGAACTTATCTCACATATCCAACATCTGCAAAACTATCTGTAATTTGCAGCAATATTTATTGATAGAGGCTGGTTATGCTTCTGAAGCACTTGTTCAGCTACTGATAAATGGTAAAGTATCATTTAGATTCCAGTGCTCTGGAAATTCAGACCTGACAACTCAGGAGGGTGTTGTGTACTTCAAGCAGCGCTCTATTCCCTAATTCTATGTATCTAAAATATAAACATGCCATCTGACTTAGACAAATATGATATGTCTAAAATGGTTAAACAAAAGAGGATGGAGAGAAAAATCAAACACTAGATATATGACCATCTCTTCTGATTAATTTCTTCCATTTATGCGCTTTGGTTTCCAAAGGGGTTTTTTGTAATGTTTCATGGGAGCAATCATGGTCCAGGAGCTTCCAGTGCGTGTGTCAGGGAAGGATTCACCTCCTCCTGAGGTGTTTGTCTGAAACAGATTGAAGGAACTGCTTCCTAAAATTTCCTATTTATCTTCATTGGTTATTATTGGAGACTAGGTGACTTTTTCATATATAATTGCCTACATAGTAGGTGTTCAAAGGTTGGTGAAACAAATCTCTAACTCCTGGCAGAGTACCCCAACCAATGCATTGTTATGCAGGTATGATCCCCTCTTCCGAGGCTTACAGAAAGATATTTGCCTTCAGGAGAAATAAACCTCTGTGCTATGGATCCCAAAATAAGGTTATGCATGGTTATTCAAACATACATACTAAATATTAAGACATAGCTTTTTGCTGTCAGTCTAGTCATGACGTACTCTTGCTCCAAACATAAGTTATCAGGAGGTATATCACCCTTCCTTAAGGATCGTAAATCTGAGAACCACAGTTTGCTACAATATGGCTGAAGACAAGCACTGAATAATAAATTCTGATGTTCAACCAAATGCTTTGGATCTCATTCCGATTTTTATTGCAGGAAACAAATGAAATACCACTTGTAACTAATTATGCTTGTTTCTTTTTTGGACATACATCTCAAGTCTATATAGTTCAGGTAATATTTATATGTCTAATTGGATCAAAGTGTTCTCAAAATCTTTCAATTTCTTATGTTTTACTTATAAAATTCTGTTGCGTGGGAGGTATATCAAATTTTGCCAATGAAAATGGCAGCTTAATGTGCACTTCAGTATACAAAAATATAATAGATCATCCATAAACTGTAATTTCTATGGCTTGAAAAGGACTTTATAAAAATGGAGAAATTCCAGAAAGAAATGTATTTTCTATGAATTATAAAAGTATTTCCACTGTATATGCATTCTGAAAAATCCATCATGCATTTTTCTGCACACTTTAAAAATTAAACATGCCATTATATTTATTTTTATTAGCTATAAGAATATAGATTATGTAAATGGAATTAACTATTTTGATGCAAAAAATATAAAGCTAATGCTTCAAAAATAATTAAGAAAAGTTTGTAATAGAAAAGGTAATGATTTTACAGTGTTTAGTGTCAGACGTTTTGCAAGCTACAAAAGATTCTGAATTTCACATATCTTCCAAATTCAAATCCCTATAGGAACACTGAGAGGACCTATAGCCCTATCATTCAAACAGGACTGAAATCCTTTCTTCCTTGAAATCAAATGGAAATTTTGATACTGATTTTATTGGGGACAGCACTTCATGCATCATAGGTGAAACCTTCAGAGATCCAAGCAAGTATTGAGGAACAGATTATGACTTTCCCCTGTGATGATAAACCTGTTGGGTCAGAAGTTCACATGGACTGTGTTTTCTGCCTCCTAATGTGAGACAATTAATCAACTGAAGTTCACAGTTCAATAAAAGAGTTATCAATTGCATCCTGCAGTTCAGATCTTATATGGGAACAAATGAGTAATTTTGCAGTACTTGAAAGTAAGTAGTGCAGGGGGCTTTTCCTTGTGGGTCTTTCCTCTCATATTCCTCTGTAAAAGCAACAACAAGGCTAAAAATAATAACAGAAATTGCATTAATGCTGCTTTTATGATTCCTGAAAAGCATAGTGAAAACTTACACACACACATATAAATATCATTCTCTTGTTTCCTCTGCACCACATCTAAAAATATCTCTCTTCCATCTGCCAGGTTTGGAAAGACGTGTATTGCCTGTCAAAATACAATTTACTCCTGTGTCAGTATCTGCAGAGGCATGTAGAGCCTGAGAACTTCAGAAAGGGTCTCAGCAGTGCCTCTTGGGATTACGATGCTTTGAGTGACACTTGCCAATATCATTAATTTCTTCTTATTTGTTGAAGGCTATTGTCCAAACCTTGCAACTTCTCTGAAAGAACAAGAAGTGTCAGCACACAGTTAATTCATTGTTCCACTACATTGCAGAGAGTATTTTATGCCCTTTCAGCAAGAAACAAACACTTTTTTTTTTTCTTTTTACCACTGATAAGCAGACATTTGATGTACAGGTGTAACACAGGTGAAACTTACTTTTTTTCTCTACCCATTAATGCAATAACCTTTGGTGCATGACCATTATGCAGGCACCCTGGATAGGATGGCCTAATAGCAGAATAGAACTACTTCATTTCACTTGGAGTGTATCTGACTGTCTAATTTAGCACTGTGTAACTAAGAGCAAGCTCTACACAGCATTAAAACTGCCAATCTGTTTCTCTGTCTCTTTCTTTTTAAAGTCACAGATATAAACTATGAATAACACATGGGGAAAAGTAAACCACCTTCACAGAAATCTGTGCATGTTTCATGTCTCAGACATGCAATTCAATAATATTGTGGTTCCCCTTTGAATTATCCATTGGTTGTATTTTCTTGGGGACAATGACTAAATGAGGCACAACACTTTGCTGCAATTTGCCATTCTTTGAGTTGCTAATTGATGAAAAGGATGTTGACCTGATATAATTCTAAGAACTAACTCTGGAGCAGAATGTTCTTGCATTTGAAGAAACAAACACATTTTTCCCCTGATCCACTTGCCATTAAATATTGAAACAATTAGTCCACATTTGTAGCAATATTCTACCCACTAGTGACAACAGTCAGTGGCCTTAGTTACATTTATTCCTCTTATCAAGAAATGCTCTTATTATTTCAAGCACTTGTTGTACCTTTTTTACCACTTCTTTATGATTGTATATTTTGATCAAGATGAGGGCCCAGTGGGGTAGATTAGAGTCCTGAAGAGGTAAGGTACAATTAAATTATTAGTACATTAACAAGGGGAGCCCTACAAATTAGCTTGTAGGAAAGGGCAGGAAAGGGCACTGTCTCCCATTGTACCTATGCCACTTGGTGTAAGTCATTAAATACTAATTGGGATGAGGACAGTAAACATGATACACTGTGACTGGTTGTCGTAATTCAGACAGTCAGCTAATGCTTACTATAAATTAGGAAATCCAGAGCACATTCCAGTTCTCCTTTGCAGCAGTATACTCCTGCCAGTGGCAAGTCTAATGTATTTTCAGTTGATGGGGATCTCAACAGAAAATTCTGCAATAGAACTTTGTGTGTGTATATGCATATAACACCATAGAGGTCTAAGATGAAAATACTGTACAGAGCAAGGACCGATCAGGTTATTCATATGGAGGTAATGCTAAAGAAGACAAGAACATTTATTGTTGTACACTGGAGAATAGAAGAAGAAGGCCACACATTTAAATGGCTAATTTTTCACAATGGATTACTTTTTAGAGATATATTTTTCTTACCAGCATCTGATAGTGTCTTGTAAAATAAGAGATGTCCATCTGTTCTTCAGCATTGCAAGAAGCACAGAGACTTTGATGTTGAAATTTGGGGTAGATTTCACCAGTTCATTTGCTATTCATGGCCCTGATGGAGCACTGAGCATTTCTGTACCTATTATGTTCCTGAAATACAGTTCCACAATTTCCAGTGTCAAAAATAAAACTTCTTATTCTGATGTTGTATGGATGTTGTGATAATAATTTCAAGGATTTTTGTCATTTAACAGAAAATTTCCCTTACATTGTTTTGACTCAAAGAAAGCAGCTGTGATATAGTAGATTTTAAATCACTTGGGAGCTGTTTGTTTCTGCAAAATACTTGTGTGTCTTTGATTTATTTTTTCCTAAAATCAGATAACATTTGATTGAAGTGTTTAATTCACCCGGGAAAATGGTACACAAATTCTTCAACAGAGTCTCCATCTGCCATGTGGATAACTGTTGTATCACAGGCTTTCTCCATAACTCACATGAGATCAGTCTTTGTAACTTTTCTTGCCTTGGCAGAAGAGGAAGTGAGATTGTTTTTGTAAAAAGCTGCCAATTCATTGGCTGGCTCCACGTTAGTTGAAATAAAATTTATTAATTTTTTTTAATTTTTACAATATGCACTACTGTTATGACTATATTTCTCATCTGTAGTATTTTGTATGGTATATCCACTTTCAGAATAATGTGAGGAAAGAAAGCAAAAAGGAAAGAAAATTGTCCATCATTCAAAAAACTGAGTAGTCCATGAGAGTCATTAATGGTTGATGAATCCCTCATCCTGAAATTTATCCATACGCCTTCTTAACTCCATAGACTCTCTTGGTTCTTTGAAGTTTCCATAAGCAGTATTTACATTTGTTTCTCTGAAATTCCTCTGTGTTGCTTTTGGACACTCTTCATCATTATTTTTCCAGAACTATATTCTTCAGAGCCAACAAGGGATCTATAGACCAATACACAAAAAAACACTCTCAGTTTGTGTGCTATGAAATGTAGCTGCTGTGCAATGAAATTAAATAGCTAGCCATACCATTGCGAGACAGAACAAGAAAATGGGACAACAAAAATTGTTTTATTAGTGGCTGCACTCCATTCAATCTACCCCTCACCAGTGTTTTGCCATTTTACATTCGGGGAATTTGTGTTCACGCACTTCACATGCTAGAAGAGCTGTTTTTATTACTGTGCAAAAGCATACAACCATTCTTCCTTTCACTTCTGAGTAGAACACGGTGTATTTAACAGTATAGGAAAGGTATTCTTCTCTGCAGGAGAAGAGAGTAGGATAAGTAAGATGAAAAGGCCTCACCAACATGGTGCAGTCTCACAATACCTAAGCAAATCAAGCAAAGCAGGTCTGGTAACAATAAGCAAGAGTCCAAATCACCAGATGAGGCCTGGGAGATGACCCAGGTACAAGCTGAATCCACAGTTCAGGGTCAAGATCAGATCTGGAGAGAATAACTATGTTAGCCACACTCTAGTGATCACCAGGTGAGCCCATAGTGATGAAGCATGTCCAAGCTCAAGCCAAGAAGTCACATCCTTTGATCATGCTAAGGATTTGAGTCAGCAACGTACACAGCCAGCAAGGGCATAGTTGCAGTGCATCTGCAATGTGGCTCAGACAGGCTTTAAGAGTGACAAAAGAGCTTTAAAATTACTCCTGAGGAAAATCTGGGAGACCCCCACTGAGGTTTCTTAGCAGAGATGTTAGGAGGGGAATATTTTCTGAGATTCTCTCTGGCTTTTGCCTTGAGATCTCCAAGGCAAGCTGAGGCCTCTCAGACAGCTCTCCCTTATGAAAGAGCTGGCCTTGCACACAAGATTTCCTTGGCACAGAATTCCGGGGCAGGGGTGGAACACACTCAGGGCCCTGGACACCATTGTTCTGTAATATACAAAAGAAAATTATTACCACTTGTAATTTATTTGCAAGACTTGTCTGTCATTTTGTGAGCTCTTGCCCTTCATAAAACCTCTATAAATAGTGTACATGCAGTTGAGTAATGCATTCTTTTAGTTTTTGATGTCTCCTTAAATTCAGGAAAGATGTAATAATGTCTCAGTGATAGATCATCCTCAGATACCATGTTAGATACGGACTCTAAGATTTCTGATTTTAAAGACCCAAACAATGTCCTTGAATACTCCTTCTTCACAAGAAGCACAATATTTTAGTACTGAAGCACTCTTTAGTAACATGTACTAGTTCTTGGCTATTTCTTGCCTGTGATATTGAATTTTTCACTGGTATGTATTGTCCAGCTTTTCAGTATTGGACGTTTCAAAAACTATGAGAAAAATATCATTTTTTTCTGATAAGATGCTGAACTTCGGAATTTTGTGAGTCTTTCAGACAAATGCTTTAAGTCTTTCTACCCTGATTCAGCCCATACTGTATTGCTACCAAGAAAGCAAAAACAAACTAGAAAGACAGCACAGACTCTTCCTTACTTTTGTTGGCAGTCAACCACAACTGTCCAAGAATCACTTCTGCTGAAGTATCAACTTATTTTTAGGTATCTCGAATTTGCTTTTGTTGTTGACAAGTGCAATGTCAGCAGGTTGATGTGGTCCTAAATGTTTCCTTACTTACTTATATTCAAGTCATTATACTGAACTTACTTTTCAGCAAGTTTTCAGCACAAAAAGATCTTCCTTCTATTTCTTTGTAGAAAGGAGAGTTGGCATTACATATATACACACACATATATCAAAATATCTACTTACAAAATAACTTCTTACTACACAACAAAAATTATAGGATCTGAGGCACTGGCATGTTCTCATTTTCACCTACAAGCCACTTTTCTTACCCACCTACATCTATATCAACGATTTTGCATTATTCAAAGAACACTCTGCTGTTGCCCGTTATGAAAGTGCTGTATATTTGCAGTTCTACATTTCTTTACCTGGTGTGTCATGATGTGAAGCTTGGTGCAAGCATGTACACTGTCCGTGTATACCACAAGAGGAAATCAAGACTCAATTTTAACAAAGTTTATGAAGCTCTGGTGGGAATGGACTCCATTATTCTTAGGGTAGGAGTTGTCCTTGAGTCTGAGCATGTATTAACCACTCTCTACCATATCTTGTTCCATTTAAAAAAAAATCCAAACAACTTATTCATGCAGGCCTGAGGAAAGCAGTGATAAGCTCTGACAGTTTTGTGAGCTGGATGACTGAAGGTTTATACTAAGAAACATTTCAGTACTGAAGTCCAAACACAGATAAATCCTCTAAGGTTCCACTAAATATTTTACTGTTTCATATAGAGCACACTAAATGTCACAAGAAGTATAGCTGAAAACTATACAGTTGCTTAAGATGTATAATTGGAATATTTGATCTCAAATCATAATTCTTGCCGAAGACTCTGATCTTTCAAATTGGTACATTTTCCTTTGAGGTGATGCCACCTTCTCTTCTGTTCTTTTTGCAAGAAAAGTTAATGTTCCACAAAAACTTGTTTCTGAACAAGACTCCAGAAGTCTGAATGGGACAGAACATAAGTAGGCAACCAGTTTCTTAAAGTGAGTATAATTTAAATTCTGAATTTCTCCATATTTCCTTTGACTTCATGTCTGGGAAATATTTTGTCCAGCTGAATGGTACACGTCCATTTATAACATTGATTTTTTTCTCAGTGTTGAACCCCTAGAAGAAGGAAAGAATTCTGGGAGCAACGTGAAAAGTATAACTCTGTACGTCATCAGACTACACCCTGCTGTGGAAATGACTCTTGCTTTAACTAGTAATTGATTTTTCAGAGAGTATGAAAGGTTTCAAACTTCCCCCACTATTATCTCCTTATTATCCTAAAGAACTCAGTGAAGTGTTATTTCCTTCATTTATTTTCCAATGCGTGTGCAAAACTACTGTAAAAAATATGCTGAAATACCTGGCTAAGCTGTCAGCAGTGCAGACGACACACCTGCCTCTTCTCAAAAGCACTTCCTATGTTATTCTCACAGCCTTGATGAAATAAATTAGATGAATACTAGTTGATGAAATCTGAACTCAGACTGACTTAAGATGCCAGTGGAAGGACAAGAGAAACTTCTAAAAGCACTTATCTTTCCTCAGTCCTTCAGAGCTTTTAGTCTCCATTCAATCCCTCTGTCTTTAAGTTATTAGGTCCTTCTGTCCTTTTGAATTTCTCAAATGTAATAGACAATAACTACCATAGCTAAAAAGGAAACACAACCAACTAAACAACAACAACCTCTGCTGGTATATTTAGAAGTTGTTTTATCTCCACTTATTCAGCTTGTGAAATCTTCAACAAAAGATGGGTGTTTGAGAAAGATTTTTATTTTTATAATCTATTTACTTTAAATCTAATTTGCTATCTGCATAAAACTTTGTGCAAACACATTTCTTCATCATAATATAAGTTGTTGAATATATTAGGCTTATAATATTTGGAGTTGATAAAAAACACATGAGAAAAGCTCTTTCAGTTGTTACCTCTTAAATGAAATTATAAAAACTTTCCCAATTAGACAACACATAACAAGGACTCATTGCCAAAAGAAATTACGAGAGGACTGATAAGTCAGATGCAAGCATGATTAGCATAAGATATTTAATGAGACTGAAGAAGTTGTATATATTCTGAATATTACACTAACTCAATACTGACTTAACCTGCCTTTTGCCTTGCATTTAGCTTGGTCTAAAACTAATGAATACACATTAGCCTACAGATACATTTCTACAAAATTTAAAACAAACAAACAAACAAACAAACAAAGCCTTTAAAAAGTAAGTTCTGATAGTAAAATGTGAACTGAACTATGTCCTTTGATCCGGTTCTATTATTTATTTATTTATTGTGATAAATTAGACAGGAAATACGTACTGTTAATCTGTTGCCTTGCAACAATTTCCACTTATGCATACTGCTGTACTTATAAATACTGCTGTTAATTCTAGTGACAGTGTGCCCACGAAGTAAACGATGAAAGCTATTTTTCCTCCTAACGGATCATATATGTGCCAGTATGCGATCGAAAAAGGGGAATCACTGATATTTTCATTAGAATTTTAGAAAAAGTTGAGTTGCCTATTTTTAATTAAACTGGCACACGTAGTAAATATATATGGAGATGACACCAAATTATATGTGTGGTTCAGTTACTTTGGTAGGTTTGTACACATATAAAAATATGAAATAGGTATCTAGATAGGTAAATAGGTAGGGATGGTGAGAGAGATGGATATACATGTATGGACTCTGCGTTTCTGCAGAAAAACATTAGAAATTCTGCCCATATACTTTGTTTAGAAGAAATATTAAATGAATGGTCATAATCTAACCCCACCTGAAAAAATTATTTTATTTAGAAGAACGTATAGCTAACATTTTCCAGAAAAAAAGTCATATGATGTCATTCAATGTAATATAATATCATATCATATAATACCGAATTAATAAAGCATTGCATAATAATTTGAATAATTTTGCTATTGCTTATACTTTACTATTAAATCATATTATGCTATATTTAATATTATGGATTTTGTCAGTATTGCAGTGAAGAACTCATTATTATATATTAATTTGATAAAACATTATATCAGGAATCTAAATACTGCTTAGACATTGACTGATACACAGCTAACTTTGGGCAGGTTTCTCTGCAGTCCCTACATTACATAACTCCTGTGGTAGACTCTTATTGTGTCTGAAAACAGAAAAATTGCATATATGGATACTCATTGTTGCAGCTTCCACTAAAATTAAGGTCTTAGGCTGGGTTCACCATACCCCATTAAAATAATCTTTTTGAAAATTGCAGCACAGTTGGATTTTTTCCCATGGAAAACAAAGGCATCTCTACAGACAGGTTCACATATTAAGTTGATTCACTGTCTCGAGGTGTTTATCTGTCCACATTGACAGCAAATAATAGAACCTCATTTAATTATAAAAATTTAGTGAAGATAAACTTTATTTCTTCACAAGTCCTCCCTTCCAGAAAAAAAAACTCCAGGAAAAAAAAAAAAAAAAAAACAGAAAAAAAAAAACACCAGAAAAAAAGACTCCTCTGTCAGTAAAATATTTATTTTTAAAAGCAAAGGGGAAAACTGCGAATCAAAAAGCAGCATCAAAAACCTGAACTTGGGGCAGGTTGAACTAAAGAAGTTTAGACAAATATTTATGTCTGTAAGTGTATAAATAATACCTCCTTAAGTACGATCTAGTCACAGAACAGAAATTATTGCAGGCGTTCAAGGCAATAGGACTTGCAAACTCATCATGTGTTTATGAAAGAAAGGCAAGCATTTTCTGAACCACTAATAACATCAGCCTGCCAATAAAAATACAAGAATATGAATATTGCAAAATATATTAAGATACCTATTGTGATCCAAAAATTATGTTTGGAAATTCAGAAAGTCTGTAGACACTTCAGTTTTATCAGAGTGCAAGGAACTAATAAATGAGAAACAAACATTTTAAATAATTGGATTAAATTAATTTCTCCACTTTGTTATGACCAATTTCCTTCCTATGTATTATGAAATAGAATAAAATAGAAGCTTTATAGATTACCAAATTTAGATCTGGAGGCTTTTCTTTCATCAATTTTTGTGTGTCAGTGTTTTTTCTGTGCAAATAGCTTTTTCATTATGGAAATTTCTGACAATACCACATGATTTACTTACCTTTTGGGACAATAGGAGATAAACATCCATGAAAATAACATATTGGAAAGAAATGCAAGTATGATAAGTTAAGCATTTAGCATTAAAATCCCTTGATTAAAAACTATCTTAATAAAGAGATAATTGTTTGATCCTCTTGCATACTAAAATAAGCTTTCTTGGCATGTGTATCCCACTTGCTCAATTTAGCTTTCTTTCACAGTCATATGAAAAAATTGATTCTTCACATTCTTTTTCATTTTGCTCTATCCCTGTGAAACTCTTTAGCTTTAAAAATAATTTTCTTTAATGTTATTATTTATTACTTGTATCTTAAATTGGAAACTTTGATAGTATGATGGTTCTAAAATGATATACAGTTGCATGAGGTGCATTTTGTACCTATTCTCTTACAATTCCTTTGACACATTCTTGACATCTAATAAATGAAAACCACCATTACAGGTTTTTAAAATGTCATTAATAACTTTGATGAAAGTATTATTAACATTCTTAAAATATATATCCTTTTTCAGGAGCAAATATCTGAATCAGTAAATAATGTGTGTTGTATAATGAGCTGTACAAAATAATTATATCCCTCAAAGTTAATGCATTTTTTTAATATATATTATACTGTTTGTGAGTATCATAGATGACAGTTAAGGATAAGATCTAGGAAAAAAATATATTTCCTTGAGCAGACTTCATCTAACAGCAATTTCCTATTCAAGGATTCAGAACAGTACAGTACTATTAATAAAAATGAATATTTTGTAAGGTTTTAATAAAATAATTTTAACTATTTCCGAGCTTATTTAAGACATTAATTTTTTCTTGCACATACCTATTTGTTTGATACATTTTCCTGTGAATTACTTCAGCATGTAGCTGAAACTGACAGAGACAGTCTTCACATTTGGCTTCATATTCTTGCTGCTTACTGTGTTTTGTTTTCCATTTGAATGAGATCTAAAATTAAGATATGCCGTAAACTATCTTTTGCTCGATAGTCACAGTAAATGAAAGGGAAATATCACAAATTCACAGAATGTGTTGCGGTTTAGTTTCTCTTGAAAAAAACGTATATAACAATACTAAACATTAAAGCCTAAAATCTAAGATCTAAGTCTACAAAAGATTATAAACCCTGTGAGATTTCTAGCAACCCAGTAAAACAATGACCTTTTTGTGCTTGTCAATGTGAACAATTTCTGCAAGAGACTAAAAGGATATAACTCTTTCCATAAACTCTTATTCATTATCATATTAGCCATATATCATGAAGTTTGTATTATCTTCACCTTAATACTATTTGAAAAAGAAACTGGTTCTTTATCAAACTTTCTTTTGACTACAGTCAACAGATCTTAAGCTCCTGGAGTGGACTTCATCCTCACAATGAGAGCCTACTGCTGAAGAGGCTTTAAGCACTTATAACTTCACTGGAATCAGTCCCTTTGGATTTATGCTGAAGTCAGAGGAAAGTCAAGCCTGCCGAGTAAAGCTTATCTGCTTCACTCAAAAGAAGGGGAATGAATGACTGAACATGTGTGTTATTGCTGATCCTACCCTTAAGACTGACCTGGAAACACATTAAAATTGCATTTTTCTTTCTGGTAGTTGCTTTTTGAAGATACAGTACCTAAACTGCACCTGTAACTGAAGTGATTGGATGGTGCTGGATGGACTTATTGGTTGGTGCTTATATTAAGAATCTCAGAAACCAATAAATGGCTTTGCCTTAATGATCTGTATTCAGGACATTGAATAAGTGTTTAACTCCAGAAAAATATAAGCAACCGTCTTGCTTCTTTTTCCTAAGCTCTCAAAATACAGAAGGAACAAGGTCAAAAAAGAAAGACAATTAAATAAAAACTTAACAATGTTTTGGTTTGAAACTCTTGGCATCTCTTCCTCTATTTCTTGGCTTATTTGGCTGTTGGTGAGCTTAATACATGCTGGGGTGTGTAATTCACAGATTACATTTTATTAGGGGTACTTGGGAGAAAAGAGGAGACAAACTGTTGCTCAAGTGACTGAATTTTTTTTTGTTTTTGTTTGTTTGGCTTTTTTAATTATGTAGGTTAAGCTCTGAAAGCTTTGGAAAGCACACAGGGAGGTAGCTGGTCATCTCATTATGCAGGTGTACAAATTTGTATCCCATAATACAAATAATGGATGCATCTCAAGCATGAAGTGAGAGAAGGAAATGAAGATGAAATGTAAGTACATTACTCTCTTCAATAGGTCAGACTTTTTCTAGAAATATAGTTAAATTCTAGAAAGTACAGACACATATAAGTAGCTCTACATTATCTGAAAAATTAATTAGATTTTTTTTTTTGGTTCAGCAGAAAAACACATCCATTTTATTCAGGACTTTTTAAGGATTTTCCATCACTAACATATATGGAGTAACTGGAGTTTTTGGAAAAACTATTCCAACTATAAAGCTAAAAAAATAGAAGTGGAAAAGCTCATAAGGTATTTGTTCAAGTCACAAAAGACCAACAGTAGTATTAACATAGAATGACTTTCCATTCTCAGTATACTAACCAACTCAAAATTAACTGAGATTCAACTCAGAATGCAATTCTGGCATACTGATTTCATCACAAGGATATGGAAAGGAAACATTAATATCAAAACTGAAGAACTACGTAATTCATTTGATGAGAAAGAAAATGGCATATAGGTGTATAAGAAAGCCATTGAGAATTCAGATAGCTAGGTCATATGAGTCATCTTTTACCAACATATATGTTTTAAAAGCAAAATACTTCCCATAGTGCACTCAGCAAAGGTATCAGTATAACAAAAATAAAATATTTTAACACTGGAAATCCTTACCTGTGTAGTGTGATTGGTCATGTAGAAGGCCCATGTATAAATGAATGTATCCAAGAGAACACTAAAAATTTTCCTATTTCCAAAATGTCCCATAGTTAAAACAAAACAGCACTCCAGGTATAGCCTCAACAGTGCTGAATAGGAAGAAAGGATCATCTCCCTTGACCTGCTGGCAACGCTTTGTCTAATGCAGTCCAGGATACCATTAGCTTTCTTTGCCACAAGGGCATATTGCTGGTTCATGTTCAGCTTGTCCACCAAGACCCCAGGTTCTTTTCTGCAAGACTGCTTTCCAGCAGGGTAGACCCAAGCTTGTAATGGGAATGCAGGAATTTGCATTTCCATTTTCTGAACGGCATTTTGAAATGTTGGCCCATTTCTCCAGCCTGTTGAGGTCCCTCCAGTCGGAAGCACAACTCTCTAATATATCTGAATGAGGTTTTGCTCCCTGGGTGCAGGACTTCGCACTTTCCGTTGTCGAACTTCATGAGCTTCCTGTCAGCCCATTTCTCTAGTCTGTGAGAGACTAGAGTTGAGACTACTCTAGGCTGGAGTTAAGACAGTGGGATTGATTTGAGGTTGACAGCAAGAGGCAGCAGATATTTGTGCTTTCAGGATCTTGATTTATATTGTTATGTGGGGGATTGTTTAACCCTGAGGAAGGTAAATATGCTTTCTTTTGTAAAGGAACTTGTTTGTTCTAGAGAAAGATATCCCAAATATATTACCAAAAAAAGATAGATAGATAGATAGATAGATAGATAGATAGATAGATAGATAGATAGATAGATAGATAGATAGGTAGGTAGGTAGGTAGGTAAGTAGGTAGGCAGGCAGGCAGGTAGATAGGTAGGTAGGTAGGTAGGTAGATAGGTAGATAGGTAGATAGGTAGAGATCAAGATTTATATCCGTCAAAGCTTACTCTTAGCTGTTTGTTCCTTAAGTTTCATTTTCTTGGTTTTCAAATGGTATTAGACACATAAGGAGACCTACTATGGCACAGAACACACCAGTATTTTAATAAATTCTGTTCTCCTGTCAGTCCTGAAATAATGTCAGGTATTCATAGAATGATGAAAGCAAGGGAAAATGAAAATGAAGAGTGTATAGTTCTATTTCATTTTACTGGTAATTTATTTGATTCATAAGCAAAGGACTGTCAATGCTTAACTCTTCTGTGAAACATGATTGAAGGCCAGAAAAAGACAGGGAATATATTTCTGTAAATAAAAGTCTTTTGTTCATCCTTGTGTCCTTTTTTGAGGATGAATCATTTGCAGACTTTATTCCACAGAGTTGCACAGCAGACTATTTTTTAAAGCACAGTCATACACATTTTTAGCTTACTTTCTTATTTCGATTTTTGCATTTTTTTCTATTATATAAGTTCCTGACATTAGTCTTCCTTGTAAAGGGTTGTTTATTAATGTAATAATCTCTCTCAAATTTACCATATTCATTGACATTCTCAATTTCATTCACGTTCATTCAAAGAACAGATAATGAATATACCTTTAATGCAGCAAAAGTTTTTTGGCACCGTTTAGAAAGTGTCTTTAGATAAAGGTATTTCAGTAAGGATTTTATGTTATCTTCCATGGTCCAATGTGAACAGAAAATAACTTCAAAATAAAATTTTCCAAAATGAGTAACATGCTGGAACGACATATCCATTTTTAATATTATATATGTAGTGTTTCATCAAGTTGCAACAAAACTGTCAACAACAACAAAAATTTAAGAATAAATCCATATTCCTTGCTGTAGTGGACTAGAAACATGTCTCAATATTGTTGGCAGGACAGTTTTAGCCACCATGGCAACCAGGACTCTTTGACCCAACCAGAACAAGTATGTATCCTGTTGCCTCAGAGCACATAGCCCTAGTCCTCTGCGCATGCACCTGGGCCCAGGGTCAACTGATCACATGTGGGGGCTCGGACCCACTAGACCCTCTAGTGATGGTACTGGGCATGTGTCCCCATGGCTGAATGGGAGGCGTGGGTATGCAAAACCGTTCTGAGAACAACGCTATAAAAGGTGAAACCAGCGGAGGCTCGCAGGACGTGAAGGAAAGAAAGAGAAAGAAGAAAGAAGAAAGAAAAAGATGAACATTCTCCCACCAGATCTGCAGATAAATTGGACCAATGGGATGTCACAGATCCATGGTGGTAGCTATCACAACTCTCTCTCTCTCTCTTCCTCACTTTTTTCTCTCTTTCCTTTTCCCTTGCATACATTTTGTTGGCCAAATAAAGTGACTTGGCACTTGACTCCATTTTGAGTCTTAATTCTGTTTTGAGAATGTAAAAGGAACCTAGTCACAATAAAACATTTGAGTTAATCAGGAGTTAAGCCCAGCCGCCCGCAGCCACCCAGTGCTACCTGAGGTTGGTTGGAAAGCAATGGGGTTTAATCTCTGCCAAGTTTTTCAACCCAACAGCAGATCATGACACTTGCATAAGTTCAGTGATGGTTTTAAGTGGAAGATTTTTGGTAGTTCTTCTCATTCCTCCCATTTGCCAGTCACAATTCACCAGGCTGTTCATGACAAAATGAGATTTTGATGTTTGAAAGACAGCAACGAGTATATCTTGGAGGTAACACAAACTATTTAAAAGAAAACCTTTTAAATACATTGGTGTTCACTACATTATATACACATTGTTATGTATTGGAGCATCCAAAATAATCTTGAGGGAAAAACAGCAGGTCAGGCATACTGCTTGACATCAGAGACATATCTGAGGTTAGCAGTAGGATACTGATGATTTTCTTAGGGGACACCTATGGACGCTTCATGAGTACAGGACTTCAAGGTTAAACTCACTGCACAATGTAACAATGACCAGTGATCACTCTCGTGAAAGGCTTTTTGACATCACAATATGCAAAGTATGTGAGACACATTAACAGGGCTGAATGCAAGTTGGCTGCCAGCATATAGAAAAATAACACAGATTAAAAACATGAGATTATTCTAAGGTTTGGTGGAATTAATTTCACAACAATGACAGGTCCTGGAGTTAGCTTGAAACTAGGAGTGACCTTGGAAATTCTTTAGGAGATAAAGTGTGGGTACAGATAGATAACCCAATTGTTAGCAAGTTTATTTAGCACTTAACAGAATACACCATTACTTTACTTGAACTGTCTCTCTACTACATCCACAGTCCCTAAAACTAAAAAATAAATTTGATATCAAAACCCCTTGATCACGTTATCATTTGGCTAAATTATTTGCTGTCTGGAATTACCTTTTTATTAATATATTATGTTGCTATTTTTATTAATGATATACCTTAGATCCTCATTCTTTTACCAGTTACTGCAATGTCTTCTGTCTAAAAGCAGAAGAAAACTTTATGATATCTATAAAAACAGGAAGTTAATTTCTTTGTTCAGAAAAATGGACCCTGCAAGTAAATGTAAGCACATAAACAAACAAACAAAGAAAACCCCAAACAAACAAACAAAATTCCTGGACACCTCACCCCAAAGTTTAAATTTCACAGCTTTTTCCTCATGTTGTTTATGTCCAGTAAAGTCTTAATTCCCATCATCCATCAATTACATTTTAGATTGCCTAGAGAATTTCTTTCCCTTTGTTTGCTCCATGTTGCATCAGATTCAGAAAACTTGTTATTCTTCAAAATTGGGGGAAAAAAAGTATAAACAAAATCACCAAGGAAAACATATATTAACTGCCAGGGCTATTTGCTGCAGAGATACTTTTTTCTTGACAGCTAAGCATGATGTATTAGAAAGTTGTTATAGTATATTAATTACCTTGAGAAAAAGAAAGGCAAAAAGTAAAAGCTGTCTTTAAATTCACTATTCCTTTTCTACATCTATTATAAACTCTGTTGATAGCTGCACAGTTCTAGCATTCTACCATATATCACTTCTATATATATCATTATTCTGGCAAATGCTTGTCTCAAGACATAAAAGAAGATTCTAAGTAACATGGGTTGTTCTATGTCCCTACATTCAAAAATGTTTGCAGAACATTTCTGCCTGCCCATAAGTGCAAAAGCTGATATTTGTTTTCTAGTAGCAAGCAGGGGAATCTTAGCTTTCTGCCAAGCAGTAAAGAATCATAAAAATTGCAACAGAAGGTCCAAACAAAAATAATATCTAATGGGACATATGTTTATAGATCCAGTGTTCATTCAAGTTTTGCATCTCTGATGCAGGATCCTCAGGAGACTATTTCTACAGTGAAGAGTTCTTCCTAGAGCCTAATTCTTACCAACTGTGATGGCTATGATTTCTTTCTGGGTATTTCCTCATGAAAGGCACAGCAGGGAATAAAACTATTGTAAGCCTGTAGCTCTAAAAAATGTTGTTAACATCATTGAAATTGTCAATACCAGGGAACTGGGGACCACTGTCATGAAAAAACAAGCCTGAGTAATTGAGAGACCAGCAGAATCTCAGGACTTCAAATAAGCATGTGTTTATTCCATTCAATTAATATGTAATCTATCTTTAACAACTAAGAATCAAATATTAAGCGCACATACTAGTGAAGCACTAAGTATATGGTAGGTTGTTGGTTCTGATGGCTGCAGTCTTTGCTGATTATTAGTTTCCAAGACTGAGAAAGCCAGGCTCTGGGAAGCCAGGCTGAAGGAAGCCAAAACCAAAGGGGCTATATTCTCTGTGCCTCAAAAGTCCAGTGCCTATCACTGGTATTTATACACATTTTTCCATAGGTCAAGATCTCTCTAGTCTGAAGAACTAATTTCTGTTTTCATGGGTCAGAAATCAGATGCCTCTGATTTCTGGAATCTGGTTTGTATCAGCTCATTCGGATGCATGTTTGCAGCTGGGTGCTGGTCATTTAATTCCCTCTAGTAGCTACAGGCTACTGGATACTGTTGTCTTGGTCTTACTATTCTTACATGATTATGCCAAACCATATTACAAAATATGCCTGGGTGAAAGGCAAGCAAACAGAATAAAATCACAAATAGCTCTGAACCACTGCGTGTTGTCCAGCAGCAGCACTAATAGCAGAGTGTCAGAGACTTTGTGTTAGCTCTGTCAGGCCTCTGGACTGGACCTTGTTGAACCTGCTTTGCCCAGACTTGCCTTAAGGTGTGACTAAAGCTTTAATTTTTTAGCTGTAAAACCAGTGGTTTAAGAATGACTAGCACACATCAGCTGTTCTTTTTTCTCATTTGGCCTAGAATTATGGAATCCCATCCACTGTTAGAGCAAACCTCCCTTGATAAACAGAAGGTGTCTGTGGGCCAGTTAGACTTCAGAAATCATCTGCTTCGATCACCAAAGGAACATGACTTCTTCTGGCTTCATCACAAAGACGAAGGGGATTTTAAATCACTTTCTGAACAAAATGTCCTGTTTAGGTTCATTAGACAGTCCTTAATTTCTCCTTGAATTAAAATTGTTCTGAGACTAGTAAATGGTATTTCTCTAGATTAACAAGAAACTTACCCAAATGAGTTTTGCCATTGATAGGCACGTAAAAATGAATCACTTCATAGGTTGTAATGAGAAAATATACAATATTATAAAACAATACATGTTTCCTTATAGTCATATTTATATTCTTGTATATAGAATAAAGTAAGCAACCATGAGGTTCAGTACAAGTGTTCAGCACAACTGTATCAAAAAAGAATGTCCTTAAATTTCCATTTATTTAAAAAACAAACAACCTCTTATTAATACTAGGGTTTATGGACCTACTATTGCATAACTATATATTTAAATACATTTATTTAATTAATAAGATAGAAATGGCATTTGAAGACTGCATTTACAGGGAAGAATAAAAACACAAATTATGGCTCACATATATGTTGCATATATGCTTTATTCAATGGATACTGTTTGAAAACAAGAATAACATGCCCTAATATGAATAACATCATATAAAATTAGAGAAAATCAGCAGAAAATAAATTAAGACTTGTCTAAACTAACTTGTGAAAAGTATTTGTGAAGATATAAACATGATGAAATAGAAGCCAGGCAGGTACTGGTGTTCATTTCTTCTTTCCTGTAACTGTTATTACAGATTCTTTATCCTAAGCAAGGTGACCATGAACATCTAAATATAATTATTTACAGTAGGTTTTCTCTGAACATGTCTTGAGATAAGGGTAGTGATTAATTATATCAACATAGTTCTGCCTAAATGGTAGGCATTTAATTTTAAATAGTTGCCTAGGCTTCTTCCATAGTCAATGAGTAAACATGTATTTTCCAGAAAGTATCTTGGTTAACTAATTTAGAGGGAAGAAACTGGCTTCTGAAAATTCCTTTTCCTTTTCTCAGGTTATAGAGAGTAGAGTAGTTGCTAAAAACATAAACTTTAAATACCTGCCTATTTGTTCACTGGATCTCACACCAAACATTTAAAGTTTCCACAAAAAATGCTTCGTTTTACAATCATTGTATCTTCCACACAAAATTTCTATGTATGTGTTCCTCAACAAGTGAGGTAGATTTTAAAAATAAAATTTCTTTTATCTAATTTGATTATGAAGGTAAATTACTAGCTAGTCAGATAAACTCTCCACAGAAGTAGAAGTAATACTGGGGATGGGGCTGGTGGTGGTGGAAAGAACGATAGAACTTTGTTTTCAGGAAATTCCATCCTATCTATCATAAACCTTAGAGGTAAAATCTAACAGATATGATTGATATGATAAACAATTGCTTTCTGAGCCACTAAGCAAATAGATCTGTACAAAAATAACTCATGTCAAGAGCAGGGTCCAACTTATGGTCATTGTACTATTCTAAGAGTAAATTGAAACACACCAGTGGTAATAAATGTCATCTGAGTGCAACATGATAAATGCAATGTGTCTCTGAAATCAAAATGCTTGGCTGGAGAAACAAACAAAACAACAAAAGTGTGATTGTGAGTGGATTGTCTTCAGAAAATAAAAAGCACAAAACCTTATTAAATATCATATTGCCATTACACCCTTGTGACCCACTATCTATTACATTTAGAAGTGACTGGGAATGTTTTAATGCAAGTGGTCGGACCACTTTCATATTCCATGTTTTCAGTTCACTGTTTCTTTCAACTCTCTGTCCTATATGTCTTCCAAAAAGCCACTGAAACCCCCTTAGAATGATGAATGACAAGTCCAAAACTGATCAGAGCTTAGTGATCTGTCTGCAAAGTCCTTTCCTTTATGCTGAGTTTGGTCAGAAAAGACAAGAATGATTTTTTTTAGATTAGAAGTCCAGATGTAAATAAAATAGAAGCTAGTATGATGGATCATCATTAATTTCCTTTACATTTCCAAGACATCTTACATTTTCAAGGCACTGAAAAAAATTGGTTTTGCCAAAGATATTTCTTTTCCATATCAAGGTTCATAATTTCTACTTTTACCCTTTTAGACATCACTGTTGTCTTAACAGTTAGTAGTCTTGAGGTTGTAGGAAATTTGTGGTGCATGATTTCCAGGGTCACCACCTGAATCCTCCATTAAAAGATAGCCATGGTCTCTCTTCCTCTAAGCAGATTCTCTTCTTCAAGAGAGACTTAGAATCATAGAATCATAAAATCATTAAGGCTGGAAAAGACCTTTAGGATCATCAAGTCCAACTATCAATCCAACACTACCATGTCTCCTAAACCATGACCTGAAGCGCCACATCTACAGGTTTTTTTAACATCTCCAGGGATGGTCACTCCACCACCTCTCTGGGCAGCCTGTTCCAATGTCTGACCACTCTTTCAGTGAAGAATTTTTTCCTAATATCCAATCTAAACCTCCCCTGATGCAGATTTAGGCCATTTCCTTTCATCACATCACTAGTAACGTGGGAGAAGTGACCAACACTCACCTCGCTACAACCTCCTTTCAGGTAGTTGTACAGACTAATAAGACCCCTCCTCAGCCTCTTCTACTCCAGGCTAAACAACCCCAATTTCCTCAACTGCTCCTCAGAAGACTTATTCTCCAGACACGTCACCAGCTTCATTATTCTTCTCTGAACATAGTGCAGCACCTCAGTATCCTTCTTGTACTGAGGGGCCCAAAACTGAACACAGTACTTGAGGTGCAGCCTCACCAGTGCCGAGTACAGGGGCACGATCACCTCCCTGCTCCTGCTGGTCACACTATTCCTGATACAAGCCAGGATGCTGTTGGCCTTCTTGGCCACCTGGGCACACTGCTGGCTCATGTTCACGCGGCTGTCAACCAGCACCCCCAGGTCCTTTTCCTCCAGGCAGCTTTCCATCCACTCTTCCCCAAGCCTGTAGAATTGCATGGTGGTGTTGTCATCAAAGTGCAGGACCTGACACTTAGCCTTGCTGAACCTCATACAACTGACCTTGGCCCAACAATCTAGCCTTTCCAGATCCCTCTGCAGAGCCTTCCTACCCTCAAGCAGCTTTACACTCCAGCTCAATTTGGTGTTGCCTGCAGACTTACTGAGGGCACACTCAATCCCCTCGTCCAGATGTTGATAAAGATATTAAACAAGACTGAGCCCAAAAGTGAGCCCTTTTCTGTGGCCTCAGTACCGTGAGGACTTCTAGCCCACTTCTGTGATTCTTTTTTTTCTTTTCTTCCTTTGCCTTTTATTCCCTATAGTCCACAAGACTACGTTAAGTTACTCACCAGATAAGTTAACATCTTCCTGCTTCTTTTGGAACATTCCCAAGCTCAGTCAATGTGTTTTTAAGGGTACATGACACAGAAATTGAGAACAGATATTGCTACTCAGTGCAGCCTTTATGCATAGATGAAATGAAAAAATTCTGATATACACAGTTTTATAGGATGAGAAAACAGCATCTGATATTTACCAAGATTTATTGTTCTTTGAATTGTTTGTCAGGATATTATATATTGATTCCTTGCCTTATAAAAATGGAATGAAAAATGAGTACAGCAACAAACACTGGAATCAAAACAGAAGATTTAAAACAGAAGTACTAAATGGTTTTGAGTATGCAGCATAGAGAAGAAATTGCAGCAAATTAGTTCCAGTCATTTGCTTTTGCTCTCTTTAAAAACAGACAAAAACATTTTCAAAAATAAGACTTCAGAAAAAGTCTTTCATGCTCTTTTTTAGTGTAAGCTACCTCAGTAATATCATTTAGTTCATATTAGAGGCACATGCATGGCTCATGAATTATCTAATTCATACTTATTATTTTGACTGAAGTAATAATTTCTTCCTTGAGAGAACACTAATGACAAGATGTTCATTCCATGGGCACTCCACCAAAATTTACATTTGGAGTTCAAATTGAGATGTTTAAGATCAATACAACATAACATAGCTGTAGTTTTATTTATATAAATAAATTCCTGTGTTTAGAAATGAGCAATATATTATTACAAGAAGACAAACAGAAGGAGTTTGAATAGCTACCTGTTGCTTTTGTTAAACAGACAATTGTTTCTGTGGCTTTTTCCGCTCTGCTCCATTATATTCCTCAAAGCATATAAAATTACCCAGAAATCTTAATAATTGTACAGGTTTAGGTCCTGATCCTAAAACCAACTCTTCATATATTACATTTCTGTAGAGAAGCAAGTCAAGAAGCCATTTTCTAATTCAAAATTAGTTTCTTCTCTACAGTTGCACATTTTGAATGACAACAGAGGAAGATGTTTTCTCTTGAAGTTTCCAGTTGGTATCTTTCAGCCTGTGCAGATATTTTGGATATTCCAGAGAATCAAAAATGGCATTGGATACCTATGTTTAGGGCACTAAGCCCTACCTTTCTTTTGAATGTTTACAGGAGCTTAGAAACATAGTTCACATGGAGACATTCAGACACCTAAATTTAGATATTTGAATTTGGAGTTGAATCCCAGTATAATGTATGTAACGTGCAAAAAAATTACTAACTAAAGTAAAAAAATAAATAAAAACAGTAACAAAAAAAAAAAAGAAAAGGAAAGAAAAGTCTGGCTTAATTAACTATTTCATAAGATATGTTAAATAGGATTTTCAGGACAAGAAGTTGTACATCGAAAAAATAGAGAAACATAAAATTCTACATGTCTGAAATCCATGATTACACCTTACACATGTTGTTTGTATGCCATGAGAAGTTCCCAAATCCTTTACTTGATTTATGTACTAGAAAAACAGCTGCACTGTCTTTAGAAGGTACTCCTATCTCTCTAGCACTTTGTGAAAAACATACCCTTTGCTCTTACTTAACATAACTATATTATTTAAACTTGGATTTAAAAAGGTTCTAGTAAAGTGATGAAACTCTATATACATTTTGATATTGGTTTAAAATTAATTGCACAAATTTCATGTCTACATTTTTATATACAAGTTAAACTGCTGGGAGGAGCTTTAACAACTTGTAACTGTTTGCTGACATGTTAGCTAATAATCTTAATTTTCATGTTTTCAGCAGTTTTCTTGAATATACAGAGCAACTCTAATATTTCAAAACCTGCTTTGCTATTTTCTGTGTTATATCTCTTCACTCATGCAAGTGAACTGATTTTTAATATGCATTTCTATTTTGTCTGTTATTTTTGATAAATGATGTTTAATCATGCTGAAAGTACATAATAGTCTTTAAGACTGGTGTATATACAGTTTTCTGCTTACCTAGTTCTTTTCATTAGGCAGCTGGTTAAAAAAAACAAGCACACACAAAAAATAAAATAGTATCAAGTGGGAGTGTTAATTTCCTTACTATTTTGGCAGCTTTTGAAATAATGTATCTGCCTTTGTTTCTTCTGGCTTTGTTTGAGATCATCTGGAATTGAAAAGAAAGAAAAGGATCCAAGTCACACACACTTGCCAAAGTCTTATTTCCAATGATGCAAAAAGGACTTAAGTAAGTAATAGAAAAATAGATTCCAAAAGACAACTTCACATGTGCAAAACTCTCTCTGCGGCTGCTAAAGGAGTGCATGCAGACAAGTAGAACAGAAATCTAAAGGAAATATACTCTGTTCTCTGTAAACAGCTTAAGTATCCCTGGCATTGTGACAATAGGTTTATTTTACTACCATTTTTATTTCTCTTTGTAGTGCAAATGATTCAAAAGTGAGTACTCCTTTTTTCCTCAGATAAGTGAAAGCATTATTTGCTCAGCCTAGATAAAACAGAAAGAAAACCTTTTAGTTCCTAGCATGGGACACTGCCAAATACAGCATTGACTGATGTAACTACTTTTCAGTACTTATCATCAGAAATTCCAGAGCCATGAAGACAAGCAATTGAAAAAATAAGTTTGAAAAACTAACTTTTGAGATCCCCATAGGAGGGGAAATGAAGCAGTCATCATAAGAAAGTAAAATATTAATCCTAAATTTCAGCATAACAGGTTTCCGGTGGAGAGGATGACACAACAGAAACAGTACTGGAAAGATTTCACAAGCAAGTCAACTACTGATCTTACAAAAAATGACATCTCGGTATTCAAAATTGTATTTTAACTCCTCTGAAGCTGGTGCTTGGAAATTTCACATCTGAGAGATAAGCCAGTGCCAACACGTACTACTTTTTAAACTAGATACAAATATATTTCCCAGCTGTTAGTTTTATGTAAAGACACATCCAGAACAGAGCTCAACCCTTGCAATGAATTTATGAATTTATCTCCAACAAACAAGCTTTGTAGCTCCTGAATTCCTGTGAATGTGCTGTAGTTGATAGCCTCAGTCAATTGGAAAGAGCATGAAAGAACTTCAAACAAGAAGCTGGAATAATTTGAGCTTGATGCTACAAAATCATGAATGATGTAAAAGCTCATACTACCTACAGACAGTAATAAAAAGGGCTTTCTGAAGTCTTAGTATGAAAATTGTGTTTTAATTATGCAAGATTTTTCCCTTTCAAAAGAAAATATCAGTACGATAATCCATGTTATTCAGAAGATCATAATCAAAATTTAAAAATGTGAAAATGAAAAAGCAGTAACAGAAGAATTAACCTAAAAGTGATGGCAACTCTATTAAGATCTAATGGTGATATTTCAATAGCTTTAGCTATTCATGGATAATATTTAATGAAAGCATTATAACACATGTGGGTTGATTCGGATACTGAAGAAAAAAATCTCCAGACATGACTGATACATAATTTGGAAGATATATACTAAGTTAAATATTTTTCAGCATACAGTTAGAGCTGACTTTTGACAACAACGAGGTTAACTTTATATATACACATAAATTTTTGAGAAATACATAATTAACTATGATCTATTCCTTCTCAAATTTATTTACCACCCTAGCAATCCTTACTTACAGAGAATTTACTACAGAGAACAGATTTTGAAAGACTTATAATAGTTCAGTTTGACTTCCTTTATATTCTTCAAAGTTCTGACCATACATGAAAGTATTATGTTTAAGTTCTTGAAGATCAGTCATCTATATACATAACTGAATGAGCAAAGTCCATGTTCCCCCATACCACAAGTGATGTCCCTGGCTAGGAAAGGTACCCTCCTAGATCTGTTTTTTGTAAATAGTGATGGTCTTGTGGGTTAAGTAATAACTGGTGGCTGTCTTGGCCATAGTGATCATGAAATGTTTGAATTTTAAATCTTTGGTAAAATGAGGGGCAAAAACTGTCAACAGAGGTACTATCCAGGATTCTGGGAGAGCAGACTTCAGGCTGCCCAAGGAACTAGTTAGCAGGTCTAGTAAGGACCAGTAAGGTCACCCGGGAATCTGCTTTTGAGGGTATTGGGATGCATAAATGCTGGTCACTTTTTAAGAGTGTCGCGGTTCAGCCCCAGCCAGCAACTAAACACCACGCAGCCGCTTGCTCACTTCCCCTACCCCTGTGGAATGGAGGAGAGAATTAGAAGAGCAAAAGCAGGAAAACTTGTGGGTTGAGATAAGAACAGTTTAATAATTAAAATAGTAATGATAATAATAATAATGATGATGATGGTAATAATAATAATAATAATGATAGTATAATTTAAAAGGAAAAGAGGGGAAAAAAACAACCCACAAGTGACACAACAGTTCACCACCTGCTCTAAGGTTTTGTTGGTCTCAGATTTTCCGGAGGGTTCCAGCTCTCACCTTAAATAGATAGAAAAGTCAGTTTATTTACAAATCATTTATGAGATATTAGGTCATTAGGATCTTACAATAGTTTGCACTTGAGTAGAAAACGTATGCATACTGTCCACTGAAGAGAACAATGCTCAATTAGATAAACAATGAGTTAACTTTTCCTGTTGGGACCTGGAGAGTCATAGTTCTTTTGACGATTCATAGTTACCTTCATACCACTTTCTCTGGCCACTTAGCTGAAATCCTGTAAATTTAATATTTTCATTTGTCAGTTCCCGCACTTGGTCTTTTAGGTGCTGATATTACTTAACTTTTTTCCACTGCTGCATCCACCAGAAATGTTGATTTACTCTCATATTTGACTGTGATATCAAGAACCACAGCTTGGTCTGCTTTAATGAATACCAGGTCCAGTTTACATGTTTCATTCTGTTTGTCTTCCAGCAGCAACTCTTGGAATACTACCCAGTCCTTCCTTTTAGCCTGCTCCACCAGCAATTCACATAAGCCATTGTGCCTTTTGACCCTGGCCTCCTGTACCACTGGGCAGTATTCAAGAATGTGCGTGCAGGACCCATTCTCTGAAAATGTCACAAGACTTAATTTGTCTCTGCTGTCTACGCCTTGCTAGAAATTCTCTTGTTGGGCAGACATTAGTTCATAGCTGTAATGCAGTGAGGAGCTTTCTGTGGGGAATACCCCTATAAAACTCTAGCAGGTTGTTACTGATCTTATCCTTCTCACATTTGGAAATTCCATGGCCCTGGGAAAACAACTTGGTCCAGTTTTCAAATTCCTGTTTCCACCACTTACAGGGTCTCGGAAAGATGACTTTTGGAGCAGGTGCTTCCCACTCCAAGGCTGTTTCCTCACCACCAAGCTCCTCAGATACCACCATAACAGCTCTCAGGGCCCAGATGGATGGAATTTTTCCTTTGTTCCCTCCTGCTGCAATCCACAGTTTTTCAAATGCTTTCTCAATTCCCTCTTGGTGAATCACTGCTTTTGCCACCTTATTCGAAGACTGCACAGTTCTGTGTATCCTTCAGACCTCTACACTAGGAGTTGATTCTGAGAGCCTGGTAATACCTGGGCCTCCATCCAAAATGCTGGAATATAAGATGACATCACACGAACTTACTGGAATATGTAACCACTCCTTGACAGGACTTGAGTTGTCAAGTCAAGGTTTTCTAGATACGTGGCTTTCACGTTGGCTTGGTCTGCCAAGTAGATCAATTGTGGGGTAGCATATCCTTTCAAGATGTCAACCTTTTTAAATGGCTTTACTGCAGCCTTCCCAATCCATTGTAACCAGTCTTTCACTTTTTCCAGTAGTTCTGTTTTTGATATTCCTGTCCATGGGTCAATACATAAACCCGGGTACTTTTCAGAACTACTGTGTTCAATCATATTGACGGGGGTGCCATTAATTGTCCATGCAGGACAGTCATTGATGGCATGCAACTCTTTTGCTGGCTAGATGTAAAAGCCATGATATTTCTTCCCTTGCCTCTTGAGGCCGGTAAGTTTGCAGGAGACCTCAAATATTTCTGCATTCCCTCCCATGATCCACTTAACAGAACCAGGTCTTCTGCAAAAGCCATAGTTGTTATATTCTTCCAACAATGTTGGAACCCACTTCACTTCCTTCTTCCTCCAACTTACATAGCAGGGGGTCCACAGATAAAATATGAGGGACATTGGATAACCCTGTTTTACACCTATCCAAATCCCAATGAGAACCGACTGTTGATTTCTTCACAGAAAATATTGGCCCATTACTTGATGAGGTTGGTCATCTCACAACACGTGAGAGTTATAAGTCATCCCTATCAGAAACTGGGATGAAGGTAAAACATAGACATTTAATGCCCTCTTTCCCTTTAACACCAACGATGAACCCTGGGTCCCCTGGAGCCCTGGTTTGGAGGACTGCGACTGGGGGAGCGGTGAGCTCATGGTTTACTTTGAGCTTGTACAATATTTGCTCCTGTAACCAAACGCACATGTTTATAGGGCGCAATGGCATTCATCCCAGGGTACTGAAAGAGTTTGCCAATGTTACTGTGAGACCTCTCTTAGTTATTTATCAACTGTCTTGGGAATCTGGTCCCAATTCACTAGAACCCAGCAAATGTTATTCCAATTTTCAAGAAGGACAAGAAAGAGGACCCTGTTAAGTACAGGTCTGTCAGTCTCACTTCAGTGCTGGGTAAAATTATGAAGATGATTATTATGGGAGTTATTGAAGAACACTTGAAAGACAATGTAGTCATTGGTCAAAGCCAATGTGGGTTCATGAAGGGAAGATCATGACTTTCTAACTTTCTGTCCTTTTATGGCAAGGTAACCTGCCTAGTGAATAAAAGAAAGGGAGTGGATGGGGGATTTTTTTACCTCTTTTAACAAAGCTTTTGATACTGTGTCTCACAGTCTCCTTCTGGACAAAATGTCCAGCATACAGCTAGACATGTATGCAATATGATGGGTGAACAACTGGCCGAAGGATCAGGCTCAAAGAGTTGGAGTAAAGGGGGTAACAAAGTTGTGGCTGGCAGCCAGTTACTAGTGGTGTTCCCCAGGGCTCAATTTTTAGGCTTTTATCAATGACCTGATCACAGGAGGTGAGTGTACACAAAGGAGTTTGCCTGTGATAGTAAACTAGGAGAAACTGTTGGTTCCCTTGAGGACAGAGAGGTCTTACAGAGATATCTTGATAGATTAGAGTGCTGGGTATCATGATTTAGCCCCAGTTAGTAACTAAGAACCACACAGCTGCTCGCTCACTCCCCTCACCCCAGTGGGATGGGGGAGAGAGTTGGAAGAACAGAAGTAAGAAAACCTGTGGGTTGCTATAAGTTTAATAATTAAAATAAAACAGTAATAGTAATAATAATAACAACAATAGTAATATAATGAAAAGGGAAATAATGAGCAAAAGAGAGGCAAAACCCAGGGAGAGGAATAAAAAGCCCCAAACAAACAACAAGTGTTACAACCACTCACCACCTGCTCACCAATGCTACCAGCCCCCAAGCTATAATCAGTCTTCTCCCTGGCAGCCTCCCCCCAGTTAATATACTGGGCATGACATAATATGATATGGAATATTCCCAGCTAGCCCAGATCAGCTGCCCCAGCCACAGACCCTCCCATTGGAGCTCCCAGCCTGCCACACCCCCAGCAGAGCATGGGAGTCCTTGACTAGTACAAGCCCCACCTGGCAACATTTTGCCCCAAATTAGCAGCTACTTAGCAATGACTAAAACATCAGTGTGCCATCAACACCATTCCCATACTAAATCCCAAACACATCACACCAGCTACAGTGAAGAAAACTAACTCCATCCCAGCAAAAACCACAGCACCTGGCAACCAACAACTGTATGAAATTTAACAAGGAGGAATGCTGGATTCTGTACCTGGGGTAGGGGAATCCCAGATGTACTTCTAGACTGAGGGACAAGGGGATGGAATGTAGACACATCTAGGAGATCTGGTTGATGGTAAGCTCAATATGAGTCAACAATGTTCTCTGGTGGTTAAAGGGGCCAACTCTATTCTGGGGGGCATTAAGCACAGTATAGCTAACCAGTTAAAAGAAGTGATTGTCCCACTTGTCCTATTATTGGTGCAGCCTCACTTTGAGTACAGCTTTGGGTTCCACAATATAAGAAGGACATAAAAATATTAGAATGTGTCCAAAGGAGGGCAACAAGGATAGTGAAAGGACTAGAGAGCATGACTTACAGGGAGTAGCTAAGGATATTAAGCTTGTTCAGCTTAGAAAAGAAAGGACTGAGTAATGACCTCGTTACTACCTACAGCTTCCTCATGAGGCAGAGCAGAGAGGGAGGGGCTGATGTCTTCTCTCTGGTGTCTGGTGATAAGAGGCAAAGGAATGGCTTAAAGCTGCATAAGGGGAAGTTCAGAGTGGATATTAGGAAAAATCTCTTTGCTGGGGAGGTGGCCAAGCACTGGAACACACTTTCCAGGGAAGTGGTTATGGCTCCAAGCTTTTTGGTGTTCAAGAAATGTTTGGACAATGCTCTTAGATTTAGGTTTAACTTTTAGGTTACCCTGTGTGGAGTCAGGAGTTGGACTCGATGATACTCATGGGTCCCTTCCAACTCAGGATATTATATGATTCTATCATTGTATGTGTATAAATCTGATCAGAAGCACAGATGATATCAAGTTCAGCAACTAGGATAATGATCAACAATTTCTATGAAGTAAGCTTAAAAGAAAACAGAACTGAGAAGATACTTACAGCTAAGAAAAAAAAACTGTGTTGTTCTTTTGTCCTTAGATGATGTGATTGGCTAGAAATCATATATATATAGCAAAAATTCAAAATAATCCCCAAAAGCAAACATCTAAAGAATTATGGTACTGAACTAATAAGTAAATGTATAGAAACATATGCCAATATTTCCTCAAGAGATGGACATGCAAAAGGACTAAGTAAAACCTCAGCTATATTAGTGAGACAGAATCTCACAGAAACTCATCCTGAGTAAAAACAGTAGAAGGGAAAGAAAAAATCAAAGCAACAAAACCCTTTGGTCATCTTCAGCTGGTGCTGTGATTCACTGACAAAAAACTCTTAGATATGTCAGTTCTAGCTTCCATCCAGTTCCTAAAGCTTTTTATTTCCTTTATTAAATTTTGTGGGTTTTGTCTGCTTCTATCAAGTTAGGAAGGTAGATTTGTTTATGTTTAAAATAAGATTAGGGAGCTGGGCAATATAAAGCATCTGTATCGATCTACACTGTTTATAGCAGTCAGCTAAAAACAGCTACAACATTCCAAAACACCAAGGATAGTTTGAGAGAGTGGATATTAGTTGCAGTCATATATTTTGTATTTTAGTCATGTGCTTGCAGAATACTAAAGCTTCTGCTGAAGGTTAGACACATGGCAGCTGGTTAATATAGTCTCATCACATTCATTTACAACTGAATTGCTGCCGACAATTACTTAGGATGCAAATCTATATTAAAATGAAGACAGGAAAACACAGACATTTCTACACTCACTTTCCTCTTACATATTTTGGAAATAAATGTATTTATTTATTTTAAGAGTAAAACAAAAAAAAATTACATGAAAGAAGGTGACTTCTGTCAATCTTGGATACATTTCACATTTTATTCTTTTAACATGCTTGCCAAAAAGCATATTCAGTCACATGCCAGTTAAGCAGGTTGGTTTTGGGAGGTTTCTCAGAAGGCAACATGTTGACTTAGTATTTTAGAGGTCTTTCAGTTTCTAGCTACAACTGAAAACAGATACATATGGAGGTGATAACAGCAATTCACAACCCATATTCTCAGCTGATACAAAATTTCACAGCATTAGAGAGCTATGCTAGATAAATATTTGATCTTGTAGATATGTAAAGAAGAAACAAAATGTGCAAAACAATATATTTCATTAGGACAGCATAAATTTTATTTGGGAGAATAATTTTAATCAAGAAATCGAATCCTGACAATTATTTTCTCAAGTTAAAATATAAAATTACAAGTCTGAATAATCAGACTGAAGGTCTTACCTGCCATTCTAAGTTTCCTAAAAAGTGTGTTTGATGCTTTACATCCATAAATGTTTAAGGATGTGTTGCAATATTCTAATCTGGATCAAGCATACTTAATATGTAATTAAGCTTGGAAACCCTCAGCATTAATATTTTAAGGGGGTTAAAGTGAAATGAAATAAAACAGCCCCTGTCACCATCCCAGTCCCACCCTCCCCCCAAAAAATATTGAAAATATTAAGGGGCAGCTCTTCCAGTTATCAAAACCAGAAGATAGCTTTTCCATTCACCAAGAAAGGTCATGTGTTTTAAACTATGTTACAGCTATGCTAAGTAAGTTGTAATTTAGTAGGATGCCAGAGAGTAAACAATTACATTTTTATTACTGCCAAATTTTTAATAGAGACCTAATAATGTAAGTATTAGTTTCACTGGAAGAACAATGAGAACAAGGCATATAAAGAAGTAATAATTCATAGAGCATATATACTGTCTTGGATGACGTACATAAATGCTAGTAAGTTGGAGTCTAATTGACCATACAGTCAGAGACTTAAGAGGAAGGATCACAGTATCTTATTCCAGAAATTTGACCTGAATAATGAAGACAGACAGACTTCCAGATGACAAGAGGTAATGACATTTAAGTGATACTAATAACACTGAGCCTGCTGAAATTTTTTTTTCACTAATTTTTAATTTTCTCTTTATATAATGTGGAAGATATTTACTTAACATTTATTTAATATATATTTCTACCATTGGGAAAATAATTTGATTAAGATACATTTAATCTACATTAAGGACATAGTAACAAAATTCCATTTTAGGCCCTGATAGCAATCTAGCCTATTTACTCTCCAGCCCTGCCTGGATCAGCTCACTCCATGGCATGACTATTCCCCCTGGATATTTAAATTTAAAGTCAGTCATGCTAGAAAACACTTTGACTGGGGAACTGACTATTCTTCTACGGTCCTCCTGGACACTAGACATACATTTGGATCATAGTATTTCTTGAATTGTCTTCTTTCTCATTTTGTTGAGCCTCCATCTTAGCATGAAAAGAGTGAAAATTGTCTGGAGCTTGGACATTTGGGAACTTTTAAAGAATAATGAAAGAAAATAATTAGTCTTGATCTCAAAAATAAATCTCAATCAGGTCAGCAACATCCAGGCAAAGCAAATCAGTGTATACTTCAACTATAAAGAAAAAGCAAGACCTAATTCTCTACAAGATGTCCTCCACTGTTCCCTCCATCTCAAACTGCCAGCTTTCCTCTGTTCCGTTTCCACTAAACAGAACCATTATGGCCAATGTATTGCTGTACATATTATTATTTTGTCTTCGGGGAATCTGAATTTCTCTGTATTCCCCCCTTTCCAGAAACTAGCACACTTTCCTGGTCTTGCTGCTACTCCTATCTTCATTATTCCTACTATAAGAAGTGTAATGGTATTTTGCAGCCTATAATTCCAACCAATTGCAAGGCAAATGAGCCAAGTTTTCTTGTCTCATTTTACATGTGATCACCATTTAGTTCTGCAGCACAAGAAAAAAAAAAACTTTTATTATGCCAATAAGTATTCTGAGATTTTCAAAGCAATACTAAGGAGTTAGCCACCTCTTTAATCTACAAGATCACTTGTATATAGAGAGAAATAGTGACAGCAGGGAGGTTCAGATTCTCTTCATAGCTTTTACACTCAGAAGAAAAAATATTTTAAACCTAAATGATCACTCCTCCCCAAAGAAATGACATATCATTAGTGAAATTAGAAATGGTATATCCTGATTTCAGACCATTCAACCAATTTTGTTGTAAAGCTTATAAATTTTATTTTAAGTTGCAAAGTTGCAGGATCATTAAGGTTGGAAAGCAATTCTAGAAATCCAGTCCAAACCCCCTGCTCAAGCAGAATCAGCTAGAGCAGCTTTCCAGGACCCTCTCCAGTCAGGTTCAATATCTTATCACATGGACACTCCACAACCTCTCTGGGCAATCTGTTTCAGTGTTTGACCATCCTCAAGACAGTCAAAAGCTTTTTTTTCTTATTCTGAGATTGAATTTCCTGTATGTTTATTTGTCTCCATTGCTTCTTGTCATGTCAATGAGAACTACTGAGAAGAGTCTGGCTTTACATTCTTCAAACTCTCTCATCACGCATTTGCACACATTGATAAGATGCATTCAAACCTCTCTTCTCCAGGCTGAAAAGTCTCAGCTCTCTCAGCGTCTCCTCATAAGAGAGATTTTCCAGTTCCTTAATCATCTTTGTAGCCCCACAGTGGGCTTGATTCAATAGCTGCATATCTGTCTTGTACTGGGCAACCCAGAACTGGACAAAGTACTTCAGAATGGTCTCGCCATGGCTGAAAAGAGTGGAAGCATCACCTCCCTCAACCTGCTGTCCATTCTCTAATACAGCCCAGAATGCTGTTGACTACCTTTGCCACAAGGATGCATTGCTGGTTCATGGCCAAAGTGTTGGCCACAAGCTGCGGAGGAATCTCTGCTCTCGTACCTGGAGCACCTCTTCCCCCTTCTTCTCTGACCTTGGTGTCTACAGGTTTGCTTCCCACACTTCTTTCCTCACTCCTCACTGCTGTGCAGCAACTTACCAGTTCTTAAACATGTTTCCACACAGGTGCCACTATGCTGGCCGAGGGGCTTAGTTGTGTCCTGAAGTGGGTCTGTTAGAGCTGTCTGGAACCAGTTGTCTCTGGCATGGTGCAGCCACTGACCTCTTCTCACAGACACCCCCCGGCTCCCACCACCACCAGCAGCACACCTGCTACCAACATCTTGGCACCCAACAGAACTGTAATCCTCAAGATTAATATATACATCATATTTTCTTTTTAATAAAACAGTTCAACATTTGAAAGAGCTAATAGTTAGAGCAGTGGATTGATTATTACAGTAGGTAATGTTGGATAGAAAAAAAGGAAAACATATGTGGTTCTGTGCCCATGCTGGTAATCTCATAATATGTCAGCTTGAAAAATATCTCTGTCTATTTGAAGGGTTTGCATTTAAATTTCACTGAAATGTCTTCCTCTGCTTTGAGAATCAGGTGCCTACATGGAAAAATTTCAGCACATTCATATGCATTAAGAATATATTTCATGCTTAGTATCAGTGTTTCAAACAGAAGCTCCTACTGGAGCTAACTTTCAATATACAGCCTCTTGCATTTTGGTAACTTTAAAAATTATTATTATTTCCATATATTTATCTAAGATTTCCAGCCAGTGGCAACTCTAATTTTCATTTTGTGAATTCATTGTTACTAAATTTATCTACATTTATCTGAAGTTTATTGAGATATATGTGAGATTTTAATTTTAATTCAATGTCCATTTAAGAAAAAGAAAAAAAAAATAATTGCAGTATTCCCAAAGTAACAACTATAATACCTCAGTACACTTTTTTACTTTTTGCCAAAAGTATTAGCTAAGAATAATTTATTCAATATTGGTTTTCATTTCTGTTGTAATTTAGCCCCAGTCAGCAACCAAGCACCACATAGCTACTCCCCACAGCGGGATGAGGGAGAGAATCAGAAGGGTAAAAGTGAAGAAACTCATGGGCTGAGATAGAGTTTAACAGGTAAAGCAAAAGCTGCCTGCAGAAGCAAAGGAAAACAAGGAATTCATTCACTCCTTCCCATGGGCAGGCAGGTGTTCAGCCATCTCCAGGAAAGCAGGGCTCCATCACGCGTAATGGTTACTTGGGAAGACAAACGCCATCACTCCAAATGTCCCCCCCTTCCTCTTTCTTCCCCCCAGCTTTATATACTGAGCATGACGTCATATGGTATGGAATATCCCTTTGGTCAGATTGGGTCAGCTGTCCTGGCTGTGTCCCCTCCCAGCTTCTTGTGCACCCGGCAGAGCATGGGGAGCTGAAAAAGTCCTTGACCAGTGTAAGCGCTACTTAGCAACAACTAAAACCTCTCCACATTATCACCACTGTTTCCAGCACAAATCCAAAACGCAGCCCCATGTTGGCTACTATGAAGAAAATTAACTCTATCCCAGCTGAAACCTGGACAATTTCTTAACTATGTCTTCCACTTAATTTTCAAAAATAAACAGAGCTCATCACTATGAAAAAAAATATCAGTCTCAACCACTCTACTAAAAATTTTAATGTTTCTTTTTCTCCTTTTCCTTTTTCCAAAATATTTTCGTCTTTTTTTCTTTTCAAAAACCACACTTTAAACCCAAATATTGGAATATAATTACAATAATATATACATGTATTTCTTTTTCACTGGTTATATTTTAAATATCTCAGAGAAGATGTGCCTATGACTATTTATGTTAAGCAGTCTTAAAGAAACAAATCTTTAATTACTGTTTCAAACAATATGTATTGTCTAATAGTAGTGTCTGCTAGTCTTAGAATATAAGACAAAACTGTTTTCAGTTTGTCAACACTGAAAGCTTTTCTGTCGTCTTGCTTTGCTGGAAAGTGTTGGTAAAGGATCACTTTGGAATAGTTAGCTTTCACATTAAAATTACATTGTGTTCCAAAGATCTTTGGATTTATTCAGATTTATTTTAAAGGTCAGATTGTCTGCAAGGTATGCGTTTTATACTGACTGTGAAAAATAGTTGTTTATTAAATCTGGGAGTTCCCACTGGCATCTCATTTTGATCTTTTCTCATCTGTTATCAACAGCAGTGACTGAGATCACCTGAAAGTAAAAGCTTTTCAGTGATGGCCTCTGGCATGCCTTGTTTTGTCTGTTTCCTCAGACCTCTTGAGTCTTTATTATGGCAAAGATATAGCTTTCAGATCTTATGTCTCTTTACAAGTCATAGCCTTTTCTGTTGAGAAATGCAGTCAGCAGTTTCTTAAGGAGCTGCCACTGGAGCTTCTATACTTAAGGGTGAGTTTTGCACTTACTGCACAATTTAGTCTCTGTCACTTGGGGAATACAGCAAGAAGAACACAGTATTTCCAAAATGAAACCACTTTGTTATTCCCTGTCTTCTATTGTACCTCTTTTTTTTGTAGCCTGTCAGGTTTATCTCCCTTTATGCTGCTCAGAAATTACATTAATTTATATATACTATGTTAGTCACACCTGCAAACTTGAAGATGAATAAACAACACCTTTTTTTGAGACATTTTTTGCTTTTGTGTGCTTTGATTTACAAGCATAAATGCACGCAAGATACAAACATACAGCGTCCTCTGAAGCTTAAACACACTGATAAACTTTTCACTTGAGCAGTCTAACAAATGACTGTGTAATAAACATCAGCAAATGTTATATGGATGAAAACAAACATTAAGAAAACTACGAAAGAGCATAGATATTACATGTGCAGCACAAAACAAAATAAAAAAAGAGGAAATCTTAAGTTAACTGACTAGTTATTTATCTTTCAACCTCCCAACTTCTAACACCTTCTCAGAGAAACTGTCTAGCTAAAAGGAAAGAATTTCTAATTTCAGTGAACCTTTCTTTGAGTACTGCTATGCAAAAGATGTGTCCAAATTCAGTATTTATAAAAAACTATTGCTAATAAGAAGAATTTAATAGTATCTGTTATGGGTTAACCTTGTCTGGCCACCAGATGCTCACCAAGCCACTCTATCGTTCTTCCTCCTTAACAGAACAGGAGAAGCTCATGGGTCAAGATAAAGACGAGATCATTTACCCATTACCGTCATGGGCAAAACAGATTTGACTTAGGGAAATTAATTTAATTTATTGCCAACTAAACAGAGTAGGATAATGAGAACTAAGAACAAATCTAAAAAACACCTTCCATCCATCCTTCTCTTCTTCCTAGGCTCAACTTCACTCCCAAATCTTCTGCCTCCCCTAAGCAGTGCAGTGGGATGGGGAATGGGGATCATGGTCAGTTCATAGGACTTTGTATCTGCTGCTCCTTCCTCCTCACATTCTCGCCCTGCTCCAGTGTGAGGTCCCTCCCATGGGAGACTGTCCTCGGCAAACTACTGCAATGTGGGTCCTTCCTATGGGCTATAGTCCCTCAAGGACTGGCCCAGCATGAGTTGTGTCCCAAAACCTTGCCACATAAACTCAATGCAATATTTTATGATGTCACTGAAAAACTTACCAGGACATCTGCTAGAAAGCATATGCTTATTGTTAGACATGTAATATGAATTTAATTAGTGGAAATGTTCATGCTAGTAAGACTCATTTTGTGTGGCTTCTTTTTATGCCTAAAGTCTCAAAGTAGGTAATACCCTTGATCATACCATGTCTAGACGATGGCCTCAGCTGCATCTGCTATAATCTGTTATATCTAAAAAATCCATCCAAAAACCACACATACATACGCACATATGTATACACACTTAAAAAAAAATTATTATAATTATTAATACATATTTTAGGGAAGAAAGAAAATGATTTGTGGGGGTGACATATATAGTAAGGCATTATAATTTAAGATTATACTTGAAAGCAAAACTGTAAATCCAGACAATACTTGGTTGGTGGTCAAAGACCTCACAAGAGTGTCATCACAAATGACCACCTTAATGTGACATGTTGGGATATATTCCTGTAATGATCTGAGATTCAGATACTAATGTTTTGCAAGCTGCCACTTTGAGACAAGCTGGAATAATCAAGTTGCACTTCTGCCCTGGTTCAGTTCTGAACTGACACATGTGAAATGGTGGAAATTAGTTAAGATTATTAGTTTGCCTTCTCAGTTGTCTTGAGCTGAAAAGAACCATGTATTTTCTTCTTTTTCTTCTGTATTTCTCAATTTTAGAGAATATATTGTGCCTCTCCCTTTCATTTCAGAAGGAGAGCGGTCACAAAACAGCTAAACGAACAGCTACATAAAAGATACAGCATAAAATCAAGGAAAAACAGCCTTCCAATTAAGATGACTGTATCTCCAGGACTTCAGCATGCAATGGTATGATGAAGTTGGAAAACATAACCTATTAATTAAATTTATTTTTCTTGTAAAGTTTTTAATGAACTACTATAGGACTAAAATGGAAATTAATTAGATCTTCTGTTCCTGGATAACTACTCTTTTAGCAAGTAGTTTTAAAAAGTGTTTTGCCTAAAGCCAGATTTAAGAATTTTGACATGCATTGATTTTATTGGATCAGTACAAACTTTAAGCTAAGTAACAGATTGTCTTCTAAGCAGCTGACACATTTGTTTGAGTTCCATGGGATTTTGCCGAATCTAATAGATATAACTCATAGCCTGTTAACTATCAAAGAAAATTCCATTTAGCTGGTCTTCATAGAGCCGTGAAAGTGAAGGAAATGGAAAATATCTCAAATCAACACTTCAAAATCAGTTATCATCAATAAAATTTTGTAGTCATAAAAATGCTTCCTTCCACGCATTTTAAAAAGTATCCCTGTCTGATAGGTTAGAAACTAAGATCTGCTGTAATTCAGGTAGGGAGGGATTATGGTTTTCCTGTTTAGTATCCGACGCACACTGGAAAAAGGGAATCATGTGTATGTTCTTGTTTTTCAGGAAATGCATGCCATTTATGCATTTAAGGATTTTTAAAATATATTTTGTCTATTCTATTCTATTCTATGGAGCAGATCATCTTGAATGCCATTACGCAGCACATGCAGGACACCAAGGGGATTGGGCTCAGCAAAAATGGGGTTATGAAAGGGAGGTCCTGCCTCACTAACCTGGTCTCCTTCTATGACAAGGTGACCTGCTTAGTGGATGAAGGGAAGGCTGTGGATGTTGTGTACTTGGACTTCAGTAAGGCCTTTGACACTGTCTCCCACAGCATTCTCCTGGAGAAGCTGGCTGCTCATGACTTAGACAAGTGCACTCTGTGCTGGGCAAACAACTGGCTGGACAGCCGAGCCCAGAGAGTGGTGGTGAATGGAGTCAAATCCAGTTGGCGGCCAGTCACGAGTGGTGTTCCCCAGGGCTCAGTGTTGGGGCTGGTCCTGTTCAATATCTTCACTGATGATCTGGATGAGGGGATTGAGTGCACCCTCAGTAAATTTGCAGATGACACTAAGCTGGGTGGAAGTGTCGATCTGCTGGAGGGCAGGAAGGCCCTACAGAGGGACCTGGACAGGCTGGATCATTGGGCTGGGCCCAACGGTATGAGATTCAACATGTCTAAGTGCCAGGTCCTGCACTTTTGTCACAACAACCCCATGCAATTCTACAGGCTTGGGGAGGAGTGGATGGAAAGCTGCCTGGAGGAAAAGGACGTGGGGGTGCTGGTTGACAGCCGCGTGAACATGAGCCAGCAGTGTGCCCAGGTGGCCAAGAAGGCCAACAGCATCGTGCCTTGTGTCAGGAATAGTGTGGCCAGCAGCAGCAGGAGCAGGGAAGTGATCATGCCCCTGTACTTGGCACTGGCGAGGCCACACCTGAAATACCGTGTTCAGTTTTAGGCCCCTCACTACAAGAAGGACATCAAGGTGCTGGAGCGTGTCCAGAGAAGGGCAACAAAGTTGGTGAAGGGTCTAGAGGACAAGTCTTATGAGAAGCAGCTGAGGGAGCTGGGGTTGTTTAGCCGGGAGAAGAGGAGTCTGAGGGGAGACCTTATCGCTCTCTACAACTACCTGAAAGGAGGTCGGTCTCTTCTCCCTAGTAACAAGCAATAGGATGAGAGGAAATGGCCTCAAGCTGTGCCAGGGGAAATTTAGGTTGGATATTAAAATAATCATCTTCACCGAAAGGGTTGCCAGGCGTTGGAAGAGGCTGCCCAGGGAGGTGGTGGAGTCTCCATCCCTGGAGGTATTTAAAAGAAGGGTAGATGTGGTGCTTGAGGATATGATTTAGTGGTGGACTTGGCAGTGATAGATTAGTGGTTGGACTCAATGATCTTAAGGGTCTTTTCCAACCTTAACTCTTCTCTTCTCTTCTCTTCTCTTCTCTTCTCTTCTCTTCTCTTCTCTTCTCTTCTCTTCTCTTCTCTTCTCTTCTCTTCTCTTCTCTTCTCTTCTCTTCTCGTTCTTTACTCTTATTCTTATTCTTATTCTTATTCTTATTCTTATTCTTATTCTTATTCTTATTCTTATTCTTATTCTTATTCTTATTCTTATTCTTTCTTTATTTTATTGTGTTGTATTTCAGAAGTCAATGCCATTGAGCTATAAGATCAAGGCCTTTTATGCTGAGAAAGTAAAAGAAAATGTAGCTTTTATTTGGTTCTAAATGTAAAACATATTCCAGGATATGTATAATGACATTTGATTCATTATTCAGTTTTCAGCACAGGTAGGGGAATAAGATTGTTTCTTAGACTAACCATATATGTTTTTAAGATACTCATTCCATGAAGCAAAGTAGCGACTGGAAGAAAACCTTTACGTACAGGTTTAGTTAGGAACACTGTGTTAGTTTAGATAAATTTGGTAAGGTACTTTTTTGTTTGTGTGAGTTTTTTTAATTCTGATTCTTCTTAAGCTGAGTCTGAAGGGAGGCAAAATAACTATTTTTATTGCAGGAAACAACTTTTTTTAATGAAAAAAAACCCATAAATTCAAGTATTAGCATATTGATCTCTACAGTACTGAAGTACTTGTCTGGAGATTTTATTGTACAATAGTTTATACAATTATTTGTTATATATACATGTTATAAATTTTTATACTTTAAACAACTTTCTTTTTTTCATTTAAAAGTTTGTTAGTATAAAACACTGCCTCAAGAGCTCTTGACTTGTTAAAAATTTTTTTTTTTTTTTGTACAAGCACAGGGGTACACCCTAAAAATATTAAGAATATGTTTTCATTTTCCAAATGTTTCATATAAATTCATGTTTATTTCTGGTTTATCAACAAAGCTGGTGAAACTATTCACTACAACTTATATTAGTTATTAATTTGCAAGTGCTCTGCTTAGTTAACAAACCAAAATTACCTGAGATCATACCTTTTAATTTTGTACAATCACTAAATAATTTTAATAAATTTATTTACAGCTTGCAGGTCTCCAACATTCAAACATTCTTCTTCTCAATTCACTACTCATTTAATTGTATGTTATTAATTTGTACATGAATCACACGACAGTGATTTTGATGGCTAAATTCAGTGCAAGTTGTGACCCATTTTTATCAAATGACTTTGCTTTTGAGTGATGGTGGATGCTTCCCTCCCCCCACCCCACTTTTTGTTTAACCAGGTAAATAAGAAAGATTAGGAAATGTAAAGTCCCTAACATACTTCCTATTGTTCAAAATACTGTCTACAGTAGGACATCCAAAACCATATAAATTCTCCATTTTGCATTAATTTCTGATAGCATGTTCAGTAGAGTGAAAAGCACTAGTTCTCACAGATTAATGGTATCAATTTTTTCTTAACCAAATAAAGAAGGTAAGATTCTGATCATTTATTTATTTATTTATTTATAGCATTGAGGTGATTATGTTTTAATTTATAATTTTTCATTTCAAGTGTAGCTAAAAGCCTGACAACCTAATGTTTAATACTGCAGAATCTATAACTTTACTGTCACACTACCACACTTCACATGGGAATTAGCTGGATTCTTTGCTACCTCTCTTAGTTACATTTAAAAAGAACATCAATTCATGCCAAAACAAATAATAAATGTACACTATAAATTTCTCTGTAAAGTGAGACAGCTTACTCAGGAAAAAGTAAACATATTCTATACCGTTGTACTGCATGCTCACAGCATAAATTAAGAAATGTCTTTCACCCAGCATCATGTATTGCTTGCTTTCTCTTTCTGAATTGCATTCTACATATTCTATTAGAAATCTTTATACCCAGCCAGAATTCATTAGCCTTTTGTGGTTGACTCTGTTTAAACTTTTCACAAACACCATCTTATTTTAACACCATTATATGTAAGACTAACCTCCCTCTGTGTTGGAGGGAAGAAAGTTTAAAAGTTACCGAGTTAGCACGGATTTCTTCTTCATAAGTTACAAATATCTTAGTTACACACCCTTTTCTTACCACAAATCACTTTACCACAGGGGAAATGTAGAGAACGTCTTCCTGTATTTCCTACTGCTTAGCTCCACCTATGCTGTAAAAGTACTCAGGGAATCTGAAATGGAACTGAAGTCATAAAATCTTTAGGCAAACTAATTAATCTCTGACAGTTTCTTTTGTCCAAATATACTGTTAAGAACTGAGTTCAGGTGCCTACAAACAGGTACCATTTGAGTATTCACAGCATCCACATGAGGCTGAAAGCTGCAGCAATGAAGGTCAGGACTCTTCTGTAGCTGACAGCCAGAAATCACGCAGAGTACCCTAGGACATTTTAAATTACACTGGTTCCTTATCTATAAAGAGATTAATCAAAACGTTAATATAGTTCTGGGTACTGTACCATGCCTGACCTGCAGTTGCTGTTCTGGATGACAGCCTACTCTAAGTCCAGTGTCATATGTGTTGTCCCATAAAGTTGTTTTGGATAATCAAGTGGCAGTAGGAACTTATGCTGAAGCAATCTACTCTTATGTCAGGTCATGTAAATCACTGTAGACTGTCTTGGCTGTAACAACTAGAGTGAAGTCTGACATCCAACTCATGTCTTTGTAGATGTGCACAACTATGTGTAGGCATCTAATATTTGGTGTTTAGAGCTAAATCTTGTCTTATTTTACTAAGATTGTCTTTGTTTCCACTGTGGAAAAAGCTATGTATTTCTCATGCATCATTTAATTTTTTATTAATATGCTGTAGTATTTACCTTTGTGAGATAACTGGGGAAAAATGGTTAAGCCTCCTCCTCAATAATTAAATGTTTTGAATCATCATGGCTTCTAGCCTTTCAAAAATAAATATTTTTAAACATAGATAAACTTTGAAGCTTTGCTGTTCTTAAGCACATGAGAATATAACTCCTCTGCTGCTCCTCCCCTGATTCTACTGTGTTCTAAATTTTTTGAGTAAATTAATTAGGTAAATGGTTCTTGGGCTTAGAATGGATATTGTATACTCTCTTGTTCTGTGAATCTGAATAAAAGGCCTTGAAGGGCTACTTGAAGGTTACTTTCCCTCTAGTCCTACAGTGAGATTAATAGTAGGAAAACACTTCTTACAAAGAGCTTCTCTATGCCCTTAATCAACCCCTCAACTCAGTAGTGATTGAAGAAAAATTACTTTTCGTCAAAACATATAATGTAAAATTCTATGGTAAGATATGACTACATTTGCTAAAATAGTCATAATGAAAATCCAGACTTAAAGACAGTGGAGATCTTGTGACCAAACAAAATTTTAAATTCAGGTATATTGAAAGAACTTGGTACATAAAGATAACTGTTTCACATGCTCAAGCTGTGAGTGACAAGAGACCTTTTCTCTGGTACCCTAATACCCACTGAATTTTGAATATACCATTATTCTTATTGCTACAATATATTCTGAAAGATCAACAAAAGGCAAAACTACATAGGAGTGGAGGAGATGAGGAAAAGGAATTGGAAGAAAAATTCCTGTGCTTTTTGTTATTCTTTAATTGGAACTTCCGTTATCTTTAGTCTCTTAGCCAAAAAAAATATTTACATTATTAAGAGCTGTAAGAGGTAAAATCAAGGCTATAATTTCTTTGGCACTTTTGTCCAATGACTTTCCCCTCTTCTTCTGTTTCTCTAGTTAATTCTTATTCAGAGGTTCTGTATTTCGCCTACCAAAGATAATACTCCTTCCAGTTCTCTTTCCCACACATTTTGAAATCCAGCTAATCATTTCACATCCAAACGTTGTTGACACAAGCATTTCTTTCCACAAGCCTCCCTATCTTCATTTCTCCTACCTCCATAACCACTTCTTTGCATCTTCTCCTTTTATTTCTACTGTTGTTGTAGTTTCAGTTTTAACTAAAATTTATTCCCCAAACTGAACATCAAAAATAGGCCCAGTAGTTTTTAAAACTTCAGTGGACAGAAAAGTAGAATCTATCTAAAAAGAGAAAGAAAGAGAAGGGAGAGGGAGAGGGAGAGGGAGAGGGAGAGGGAGAGGGAGAGGGAGAGGCAGAGGCAGAGGCAGAGGCAGAGGGGAGGAGAGGGGAGGAGAGAAGAGAAGAGAAGAGAAGAGAAGAGAAGAGAAGAGAAGAGAAGAGAAGAGAAGAGAAGAGAAGAGAAGAGAAGAGAAGAGAAGAGAAGAGAAGAGAAGAGAAGAGGTCTTATGCATGTTGCTTCTTTTGCAGTTTTCATATCACTTGTAAAAACTCCTTTCACATATTCTGTTTGGTGTATACATTTCACAGAAGACAAAAATGGAGAGCATGAAAAAGAATTATATTTCTTGAGTTTTGCCTTTAAAAAACAGGCCAGTTTTCTCCTATACACAGAAAAAAGGTATCCACTGGCTAAATGGAAGATGTCTTATGCATGTAACTATTTAATATATCTTTATTGTTCTTAGTAGAGTAACTTTTAAAAAGCATAAAATGATTGTCCTAGGTTTATCAATAAATGAAGTAATTTATTCTGGTGTTATAATCCGAAAGTCTTCTACTCCTCAGCTTTGCACTTAATTGCAAGTTTCCTTTCGATAAGAACACTATCTTTAATATGGTCCTTTCCAACTCTGATAAAAAATGTTATTACAATATTTTACAGTATTTTTTGAGATATGATCCATAATTCTAACTCAATTCTACTCTCAGCCTTATCAGACAGAGAAAACTGGTAATTAGAAACACAAAGGTCAGAGATAGGCATGCTCACAGTCTTAATTTGGAAGTTTCTTTATAGCCTTTCAGAAATTACAGTATCAGCAAAACAGCAGAAAACTGCGTTCCATCTTAGAAAGTGACCAGATAAGTAACCAGAAAAAAAAAAGTGAATTTATAGCAGGTGTACACTACCGAAACAATATATGCAATTCAGCTACAGATTATAGACACATGATAGAATTGTCTTCTAACAACTGAACAGCTACTGGAACATATATTCAGTTGCCTATACAGATCCATAAAATGCCATTTGAGGTTCCATAGGGTATCTGAGATGACTATATGGGGCTAGATATATGACATAGGACCTATAGAAAGTTTTAAGTTTGTACAGGAGCAGCTGCAGGATGTAAGATTCTCTATGACATCCTGATTACCTTTGGATGCCATTTTTAAGCAATGAAACTGAGCCCAATGTGTCTATTTCAGGTGACATAGGTTTCTGTACTTACTACACATCAACTGACTACAGTGACATCTTGGGTACTTATTCTTCATATAGACGCTTGCATGAAGACAACTGCATTCATGTGTTAAAAATCTGAAGCTCAATCACATTCATAAAGTCAATTAATTTCACTTAATTTTAACTGAGATCCAGGTATCTAACCCTCAGTAGTGATTTAGGGCTCTATTTACGTACCTAGACATATACATCTGATATAACGGAGTGGCTGCAGTGTAGCTGAGATATCCAGAGGGGACAAGCAGACATAAAATTGTGAAAAAAACACATTATTCTAGTCTAGCAGTTGGATCTTGGTCAGAATACCCTAGCAAGTCTCAGGTAACACAACATACTGAAATTTAGGCAATGGATCAAACTGCTAGTTTTCCTTCATGATAAATCTGCTGTGATAGTCACTTCTAGAAGGTGACTATCCAGTCCCAAAAGAATAAGGTGAATATCCAGTTCCAAAATAATTGCTAACAAATCAAGAATGTAATTCCACCTTAGATAATGTCTTGAAAATAAAGCAAATTGTGTTTCAGAAATGACACTGACCATAGAGAGAGAGAACCTAGAATATTGATGATTGCTGCTTACTGGAAGGCTACAGTTTGGTGAAGTAGATCCGACTTTCCATTTCTGAAAAATGAATGCACGAGCTCTACTCAGTGGCATATGCAAGGTATACAAAAAGTAAGGTGGAATCCTATAGGATGGAAAGTCACTCACTCTATCCATCTTCTGTTAAGAGAATCAAGTGAGGACCAGCCATGACTGGAAGACCACTCAACTTCTATCATGTATTTCAGTTGGATATATGCACATAAAAGGTAAAAAGAAAGGGTAAAAAGGAAAAGTAGAACAGAACAGATGGCGTTATCAATGCAAAACTTTTGGTGATACTACCTAAGTAGTTAATTACAGATCAAAGGATTTCTGAATTCTTGCAAACACACTTGGAATTTTTGCTTATTTGTGACATTTAAAAAGCTGGAATATTAAAAGATGAATTAAATTATCCTTTAGGAGTGCATTTCTACAATATGCTAAGAAGTTAACATCTCACTTATTACACCTGGTGTAAACATTATACGGATGACTAATATCATTGATCTCAAAATGAAATTTAAACAATGTCACTTCAGGGTGAATCCATTTTTCTAGATCAATCTAATTACTAACTATGCTGTATTTATTTTTGTATTGAATAACCCTAACCAACAAATAGGCTTAGTGCAAAAAATAAATTTCTAAAGGATATATGATATTACTTCCTGAGTTGTTGTTTTCAGAGAAGTTTTCATTTGCTTGTAAATAAAATTTTAAGGAGTTTCAGTATTTCAAATATCATGTTTCTGTAGTGAATCATAATTTGGAAGAGATTTATTTAACTTCATGGTTGCCATCTAGAATGTAGGTGTCTCACGTGAACTATTTATTAAGGTATTTTTCTATATCCTGTCACTCCTTGGTGGTTTTTAAGGTAGTTGCCATGTTCTCAGTCAACTGTGAATCCCTGGGGATGTGACATGTCTTGCTAAACCATCCACAAATGAAGGGTTCACCCCCAGCTCCCACCACCAAAGAAGGGGTCTTCTGAGGAATTCTGAATCTAGTGTTGGGCATAATGGTAAGAGACAAACTGGAAACATGAGAGGAAAACAAACATGAGAAGAAAGATTACAGAACAGACTACATTACTGTATTTTTAAAATTTTTAAAAGTCTCTTGACATCTGTTGTGTGGAAAATATTCCTTTAAATATTTAATCCTTAGGGCAGCCAAAATCACAGAATAGCCAGTGCAAGAATTTGGGTTCCATTATAAACCTATATCTTCCTCCTAAACTATTCCTGCTAACTATACTTTATTCTAGTATTTATGAACTCTCAACCCATCTAGTTATTAATCTGCTTGACAGTGCTAATAACCTGTTTTGTAAAATCTTGTTTGTGTGTCCTACCACTGGTTATCCAACAAAACCCAGTTGACAGAAGGAAAAATAGTGATACAGATTCAAAGACTGCGATGATAGAAGACTTTGTGATGATAATTTACTGTTATACCCTGTAGAATATAGATTATAAGATAGAATTGATTTCCACTTCAGGACCCACTTTGTGCATATTGATACTTAAAAAAATGAATGAACCAACCAAACATTTGTTCTCAATACATGCTGTGTAGTAGTAGAGAAAATCATCATTACCCTTCATAATTGGATCCAATAGTAATTTGCTCTTTATCTGCTTTAGAAACTATTAATGTTTCCCAGCTTTAGCTGGTTAATCAATAGCAGGCTGCTTTGTTTTTCTTAATTATATTTAGTATTTTTTCCCTTAGTTTCTGTCCGTAAGATTTGTGCCATATTAATCTTTTATCCACTTGGTTTATCAATCAGTTTGTTACACAATACTAAGTCCAGGGAGTTACAGTACTTTTAACACAAATCTGTAGAATTTCTTTCATTAGCCTTCAGTTTAATCTCAGAAGAAAAAATAATCTGTGTACAGGCTTTGTGATATAATTGCTTTAAATGTAGTTAAGGAAGCATTTTTCATAGCTAACAGTAACAAAAGGGAAAAATATGACTAATTTCATAACCAGCTCTGCTTGACTCTCTCATCTGCCTGAGTAAATATCTGTTTGATAAAAAATAATTTTGACTATGAATACAGATCAATACTCAAAGTCATAAATCTCAGGTGACACTTCACTTATTTACTGAAAAATAAAACTCATGTAATTCCCAATCTTCATTGATATTTTCAGTTAAGTTTTTCCTTTGTTTCATATACTGGCATTATTTCCACCTCTGTTGTAATATTTTACTGGGTTTGAGGGGTTTTTATGTTCACATATCACATTTACAATGTTCACATGTGGTACTCAGGCATGAATTTGGCTAGTCCAGGTTAAGACATACAAAAGACAATGATGACAAAGGTTAATAACCATTTTTAGGTGTTTATGGAAAAAAAATGACTGGTGAACAGAGAAGGAAATAAGGAGTTTAAAGGAGGAAAAACGCTTATGGACCCAAACTCACGTCACTGTTAGATCATTTGATTCTCCAAAAAAAAGAAGCATCATAAAAAAATCCATTCAGCCATGTACTGATGTGTTGTAATAGAGGGCCAAAACTAATCCACAGTTATCTAGGCAGTTGTAATAATTAAAGACTTCTCTTAATGGCATAGCTTGGCTAACACCTTCTAAAAAAAAGGTCGGGGGGAAGTAGCCTTTTTGGATGGATACAGAGTAATTTCTTGCACAAATTCAGGCTGATGGGGAGAATCACCAACCAGCAGGGTTTAGTATGACCATTAGATCAAAAAATACAGGACTTACAGGATATCTTGGTGGACTTGATATTTTATGAAAAGAGATGCAAAGTAGCCAGACAAATGAATCCTTACCTAGCTTGGTGTCTGTGTAGGACAACAGATTTTGGTGTACTTTCTCTGTGTAAAAGATGAAGATATACTAGATGTTTCAGTCAAGCCCACAGTTAATTCAATATGATGCCCCCCACAAAATTATTCATAGAGCATTCCTCATTTTAATTAAACAAAAAAAAGTATTTTATATTAGTATAAGTTCCACAAAGATTATTATTGCTTCAATAATAACAGTGAACATTCAAAGGAAAAGTATCAATTTGAAGTAACTACTTAATAATGAAGGGCTTGTGGGCAGGGTATTTCATCCCTCCACACCCAGGCAAGGTAATAAGGATTTGCACATCTTGTTCTCCACTCTTATTTGCTGTCTTGAAGAGAACATCCTTTAACACTCCTACGTATTTTATCAGAGCATCAGTTCATAAGCATTCAAGAAAATTTATTTCAGAACTGTCATAACTTGGAAATATCTAATGTTATTTTTTACATAATTCCATAGGCAATTCCTGATTGTTTTCTTAAACCTCTAGAAATAGGTTTATCATGGGTTATTTTTTCTAATGCTATAGCAGAAATGAAATTGTTTCTGAAAATTGGGGACAATTATTTAGAATATCATCAGCCAATGTGAGAGTTATAATTTGTTACATCTAACCTAGGACATGATAGAACATGAAATATTATATGACTCTATATATTAACATTTTAACAGAAACACTGATTTCTCTTTCCTCCCTTCAGAAAAATCACTTGAAGAGGGAGCCAATTATTTTTTATTTCAGATAGACCTAGCTGAATATTTTATCAAAATTAAATGTATGAATAGAAAAATTCTGTGTTTTCACTTGTTTAAAATAATACACTTTTACTATCTCCAATGACATTTTGTTTGGAATCTAGGCTATTTCTAACAAAAGTAATAACCACCAAAAAATATAGTTTCATTGGGGAAGGGAGATATGGGTATAGTTTAATTATTTACTCTCATGTAACATGAAATAATGTATTTCTTTACCTATTGGCAAACAAACATCTAGAAAGACTATTATTTGAACATTTATTATTTATATATAATTTGTGAGAAGCTACTTCTACAAATAATTAATAAATAATATATTATAAAACATTTTCTAAAATTTTAAATCAAATATTAATAAGACAAAATTAAATATTAAGAAAACAATTACACAATAAAACTAATCTCTAACACCTTAACATCCAGAAATTTAGGCTATAATAACACTGACCATGGTGATTATTATCTATTTGTCTCTGAGAGGTCAGTGCCTCATACAATTCAGCATATCAGTACTGGGATCTACTGGATACTTAGCTGTCTTTTTGACATCCATTTTCTCACAGAGATGTGCTATCAGAATTGAAATAGATAAGAAACCCATTGGTTAAGTATTGTTTAAAAACAAATCTCTTGAGCACTGTCAATTCTGTACTTGACTTTCAGTTTCCCTGTGACAAAAATTTGTGGAATGTAATTTAGATATATTATTAGACTGTATTGATTGAATAACATCAGCTTAAATGACAAAAACAATCTCCTAACAAAGATTGTAATACTGAATACTTTGTTGTTAGAAACAGTTTGGTAATTAAAAAAGACAAAGACCATAATGTTACACCCAGTATATTTGGTTAATTTTTATGTAATCATGATCATAAAATATTGCTGTTGTCACTACTTGATCTGGCTGTAATAAAGAATCTTTTAATGTATTTAGCCTGAATTTTTTGCATGTCATTTATATTATCTGTGGGTGACTATTATCACCAGTTTTTTAAAAATGTATTTTCTGGAATTAATTTGCCTTCTGTGTATATTAACTAAATATTTATCCTGAAGTCATCTCGTTTCTAGCATAGTTGAACCTCAGAGAATTTTGCTCTGAGGTCGGGTGATTGGCCACTTTTTGCTGCATTCATTAAAGCAGAAATGAAAGATGGCTGGGCTCATTTATTCACTAGGGAAAAAAAGGCACTATTATGTATTTTCCTACTCCCATCAACAAATAAAATTAAGTAGTATAAAAATGGTAATTAAACAAATAGAAAAAATTACAGGAATGTATTAAACACAACTTTGCAAATAGAAAATATTGGAGTTTGGTTTGATTCAAGTAAATATTCCCCACCACCACCCAAGTATTTTTGGGTATTCCTTGCTATGCTGGAATTAGATTGTGATTTGCAGTGTCCAAGATTTATTTTTGCTTTTGCCTTCATACTGTGATGATCCCTTAAAGACAATCTATCTCGATAAGGATGCTGTATCACTCCAAGACAATTTCAGATGTTTTAAGAAATGTTAAAATAGACAAGATAAAAAAAGTAATATTTCAAAGTTTCAATTAGGAATTCAACAACTGAAATATTTATTTTATGAAGCATGACTTTTTTGTTTGTTTGCTTTCATGAGATGAACCAAATCAACAAATGGCTTTATAATTTCTTAGGCACTAAGTCACTTAATTAACTTCATATTAAAATACAATGTTATACTGATTTCTTGATTATAAGAATTTTACTGGTTTCTAATTTTAGGAATAATGAGCATGATTAAAACAAAATTTATAAAATTATACATGCCAAAGCCATAATTAGAGAAAATTATTTTCCACTACAGGAAAAATGTTAGTAAGGAGAAAAGTAATCCTTTGAAAGTTGTATCTAGCTTTGTATTTGCTGCAAGTATTATTTGAAATGTTAGCTGTCTGCAACTGTCTTACTCATAACTGCGACATTTTGTTCTCTCATCTACCAATTACAGAAGTGGAAAACTTTTCCATATTCTAACCTTTGGAGAGAGAAAAACATATGGCTGTAAATGCTTAAGAATGCAACACACTAAATATAATGACATTTATAGATACAGATTTCTTATTTAGAAAGAAATAAAGGAGGATTTTCCTGGGAATATTAGTTCTAACACAATGCTGAAAAAATGTGGAATAATAGAAAAACTGGTTTCATAATACTAAATATTGCATATAACTAACCCACTTTCAGAAGGATATACTATGTATGGATAAACCTCAATAATGAAATCTATATAGCCAAATTCAGAAATGTAAAACATTAAAGCCCTTGTTCTAAAACTTAGTTAGGTTGTCTATATATTCAGTGGAGGTAAAGTAAGTAATCTTAAGAATGAGTCATACAAGCTGACTCGCGGTTAGTTTACCATCTGCAGATATCTGCATTTTTCTTACATATTAGGAGGGATTCTTGCTGTTCTGATTTCTAACTTTTTGAGTTCACTAAATTTATCAATGTTCCACCAAAAAAAAAAAAAAGGTTAAATTAAACAAAATTTTTTAAAAAATGTTTTACATCAGTGTTATCTGAGTGCAAATAGTTTGATCTGTTAGGATGAAATATTTTCTACCAAGATTAATATGGAACAAAATGTTCAATGTCATGACAGCTGAATGCTTACTGCCCCTCAATTTTCCTCCCTTTTCAATGTGGGCTATTTCACTAAATTCCTAATTTAATTTTAAAAAGCATTGGGCTTAGACTCAGACAGCAAGCCTTTCAGGATGGTTTTCAGGTTCAAAAGAATAACAGGATTTCAGCACACTCCTCTTAAGAATGATCCTGATTACATTTTACCTAAATGTCCTCTCAGCATTCACTACCACTCCCATATCTACACATCTTTTTACCACAGTTTTTCCGTATCTGTGTCTTCTGTCATTCACCTTCATCTTCTCAGCTTCTTACTTTCTCTATAAAACTGATGTGCTTCTTTTAAATTCACATTCTGCTTCATCTTTGATACCTTGTATTCACCTTCTCACCAGAAAATTCTTCCCATATTAATCAACCCCTACATCATTATTATTATTATTATTATTATTATTATTATTATTATTATTATTATTATTATTATTATTGTTGTTGTTGTTGTTGTTGTTGTTGTTGTTGTTATTATTATTATGGGAGGAGAACATGAACTTATGGTTGACAGTACATGGTAATTTACTGAAATGATGCTGAAGCATTTAAAAGTGCTGAAGATGCACCTTCTAATCACACTTCTCTAATATCGTCTTAATTTCCTCTTTTTTTTTTAATTTCTTGCCTTTACATATCAGAACTACTTCTACTTTGCTGAATATCACTGAATTTAATTCTTTTGTTGCTACAATCTGTTTACTGTATAATAAAAGCATTATCATAGTCCCCTACTTCTGATTTTACTCATGGTCTCTGATCTGTCTGCTTTAAATATTAATGCAACAGAGCTTGCTCATTATGAACCGTTGCAAAAAATTCAGCCAAAATTTAATGGGGCTTTCAATACAGAATCTAAATTCAGCCATCCTGGATTTAGGCATCTAATCTTAAGATGTTTATGTAGGCTGCAGCTATAGGCAATACAGAAAGATGAACAACTTCAAGGAGTGTTAATTTCCCTGCTGCCATTGCCTGGATTTTTTGGAGTGCCCTAGCCCTCTCATTACCCAAGGTAATTGTTTACTGTGTTTCCTTTTTAAGATCAATGTTTTTAATCCTCAGCAATATGTTTACTTCTTAACTTTATCTCATTTTGGAGCAATAAAAGGCCCACATTTCTTTACATTGACCTTGTCAATATGCATATGTACTATGTACATATAGTTTACAAAGTATAAACCAAAAAATGAGTATTGAAAGAAGGTGTTTTTTTCCCCTTGCAGGTCTTTATATTTCAATTAGATTAATTTCCTTAATCTCTAAACCATCTTCTGATGAGATCAAGATAACTCTGCCAACAGAAAGAACTTTAACTGCAAGATTATTATGAGCCATTAATGAATCAATAAAGCAAAATAATATCAACAGAACATGAAACTAATAATTTTTAATATATAACAATCAGAGCACTGTATTACAGTTTCCAAATGTAACTACTCTACTTTCAGATAGAGAAAATGGTACAAAGAATTTGTAGTGTAGGCAGTATGTACAGGTTCAGAAACACAGTTATTGAAAACAGGCCTGCAGATGTGAACATCAGTCAGTGCCTAAGGAAGGAATGAGGGATGAAGTCCAGTTCTTCTGTATTATTCTTGTCAGTAAAAATGCTTTCTAAACCTCTATGCAATAAACTGATTTTTTTCTAAGACATAGATTTTCTGGAAAACATTGACAGTTCTCAGATAATTCCTTTTGTTAAGTTCTCAAATTTGGAGATAACACTTTAGTCACAGTCAAACATACAACATCCAAAATATTATTTCATTAAGTGAATTAATACATTATTGTCTATTTTGAAAAGAGTTATAATCCCATCTCACAGAAAACTATGATTTGGTAAGATTTTCTGGCTTCCCAGCAATTCTGGTAGCTTCCTACTATTATTAGTATTATTATTATTAGTAGTAGTAGTATATAGTATTATTAGTATTATTAGATAATATTATTAATACATAGTATTATTAGTATATATCATATTATTAGTATTATTCTTGAGGTTTACAGTTTCCAGCTACTTTCCAACAACTGGAAAGAAGGGAAAGCAAAAATAACACAAGACAGGTACCAAGCAAAGGGAATCATACTATAATCAAATCTTCTCATTAATTCAAAAATGTTTGACTGAAAGGTTGGTCTCAGCATATGGGAACCAGCTGAAGGGTCAGTAACATAATGCAGAAGAGTATAGGGAAGAATTCTGCAGTCACTCACCACAGCAAGTAATGCAATGTTATTCCATTTCTTTTGACATAGATCAGGAAGTCCCATCTCATTAACATGTGGCTCAGAGTCTGGTGCCGATGGTGGAATTTTGTTTTTTTTGATCATGGGGCAGTTTACATGGCCCCAAGCATGCTGGAGACAGATGGGGTTCACCTGTCGCAAAGAGGGAAAAGGATTCTGGCTCAGGAGTTATCAGGCCTCATTGAGAGGGCTTTAAACTAGATACGAAGGGGGAAGGGGATAAAAGCAGGGTTGCTAGGAATGAGCCTGGGGGTGGCATGCCTGTGTTGGAAAAGAGAACACTAGATCAACTGAAGTGCATTTATACCAATGCACACAGCATTGGCAATAAACAGGAGAGGCTGGCAGCCATTGCACTCCAGGGAAACTATGATGTGGTCGCCATCACGGAAACATGGTGGGATGACTCACACAACTGGAGCACTGCAACGGATGGCTACAAGCTCTTTAGAAGGGACAGGCAAGGAAGAAGAGGTGGAGGGGTAGCCTTGTATGTTAGAGAGTGCTTTGACTGTCTAGAACTCAACGACGGTAATGATAAGGTTGAGTGCTTATGGGTAAGGGTCAGGGGGAAGTCCAATAAGGGAGACATCCTGGTGGGAGTCTGTTATAGACCACCCAACTAGGGTGAGGAGACATGAAGTACTGTACAAGCAGTTGGCTGAAGTCTCACAATCTCTAGCCCTAGTTCTCGTGGGAGACTTCAACTTACCAGGTATCTGCTGGAAGTACAACACAGCAGAGAGAAAGCAGTCTCAGAGGTTCCTGGAGTGTGTAGGAGATGACTTCCTGCCGCAGCTGGTAAGTGAGCCAACCAGGGGAGGTGTCCCGCTGGACCTGCTGTTTACGAACAGAGAAGGCCTGGTGGGTGATGTGGTGGTCGGAGGCTGTCTTGGGCTCAGCAACCGTGACATGATAGAGTTTTTGATTCTTGGAGAAGTAAGGAAGAGGGTCAGCAAAACCACTACCCTGAACTTCAGAAAGGCAGACTTCGGATTGTTAAGGAGTCTGGTTAACAGAGTCCCTTGGGAGGCAGTCTTGAAGGGCAAAGGGGTCCAGGAAGGCTGGATGTTATTAAAGAAGGAAGTCTCAAAGGCACAGGAGCAGGCCGTTCCCATGTGCTGTAAGTCAAGAAGGTGGAGGAGAAGACCAGCTTGGCTGACTAGGGAGCTTTGGCTGGAACTCAAGAAGAAAAGGAGAGCTTACTGCCCTTGGAAGAAGGGACACGTGACTCAGGAGGACTACAAGGATGTTATGAGGTTATGCAAGGAAAAGATTAGGAAGGCGAAGGCCAAGCTGGAACTTAAACTGGCCACCACTGTTAAAGATAACAAAAAATGTTTCTATAAATGCATCAGTGACAAAAGGAGGGCCAGAGAGAACCTCCCTCCTTTGTTGGATGAGGAAGGTAACCTTGCCAGGAAAGACGAGAGGAAGGCTGAGGTACTTAATGCTTTCTTTGCCTCAGTCATTAATAGTCAGACTGGTCATCCTCAGGCCTGTCAGGCCCCTGTGCTGGGAGATGGAGATAGTATGCAGAATGAAGTCCCATGCATTGAAGAGGTGGCAGTCACCAACCTGCTCCTTCACCTGGATGTTCATAAGTCCATGGGGCTGGATGGAATCCACCTGAGGATACTGAGGGAGCTGGCAGAAGAGCTCGCCAAGCCACTGTCCATCATTTATCAGCAGTCCTGGTCAACCAGGGAGGTCCCAGATGACTGGAAACCGGCGAATGTGAATGGAGTCAAATCCAGTTGGTGGCCAGTCACGAGTGGTGCTCCCCAGGGCTCAGTGTTGGGGCCAGTCCTGTTCAATATCTTCACTGATGATCTGGATGAGGGGATTGAGCGCATCCTCAGTAAGTTTGTAGATGACACCATGCTGGGTGGAAGTGTTGATCTGCTGGAGGGCAGGAAGGCCCTACAGAGGGACCTGGACAGGCTGGATCATTGGGCTGGGCCCAACGGTATGAGATTCAACATGTCTAAGTGCCAGGTCCTGCACTTTTGTCACAACAACCCCATGCAATTCTACAGGCTTGGGGAGGAGTGGATGGAAAGCTGCCTGGAGGAAAAGGACCTGGGGGTGTTGGTTGACAGCCACATGAACATGAGCTATCAGTGTGCTCAGGTGGCCAAAGCAGCCAACAGCATCGTGCCTTGTGTCAGGAATAGTGTGGCCAGCAGCAGCAGGGAGGTGATCGTGCCCCTGTACTTGGCACTGGTGAGGCTGCATCTCAAGTTCTGTGTTCAGTTTTGGGCCCCTCAGTACATGAGGGACATTGAGTTGCTGGAGCGTGTCCAGAGAAGGGCAACAAAGTTGGTGAAGGGTCTGGAGAACAAGTCTTATGAGGAGCGGCTGAAGGAACTAGGGTTGTTTAGTGTGAAGAAGAGGAGTCTGAGGGGAGACCTTATCACTCTCTACAACTACCTGAAAAGAGGTTGTAGTGAGGTGGGGGTTGGTCTCTTCTCCCAAGTTACTAGCAGTAGAATGAGAGGAAATGGCCTAAATCTGCATCAGGGGAGGTTTAGATTGGATATTAGGAAAAAGTTCTTCACTGAAAGAGTGGCCAGGCACTGGAAGAGGCTGCCCAGAGAGGTGGTAGGGTCACTAACCCTGGAGGTATTTAAAAGACATGTAGATGTGGCACTTCAGGGCATGGTTTAGGAGACATGGTAGTGTTGGATTGATGGTTGGACTTGATGATCCTAGAGGTCTTTTCCAGCCTTAATGATTTAATAATTCTATGTTTTTATGATGCACTCTGGCTTAAGGCCCAATCAATGCTGCAAAACTTGGGTTTTCCAGCATTTGAATGGATGTATACTAACAAAACTATTCTCTTTTTCCTTATAATGTTAACTCCAATAAATTGCATTTAAAGTGATTCCTTATGGAGTCTAAATGCCTGTCTTACTGAGATCGTAACAAACCAGCACCTCCTTGTGCAAATCTGATTTGTATATATTCTTATATAGTATATATACTGTGTACCAAATAATATATGACAAATACCATGTACCATATACTAGTGTATATGTGTGTGTGTGCATGCATGTGTGGGTGTTCTGAAGAAAGAACCTTTAAAAACACAGTTGCAATTCTGCGTACATATATTAAGCATATATTTGGAAATATATATTAGGCTGCACTGACATTTTTATCCATTGGAATATTTAAATTCTTAATATATCAATTTTAAAAAAGTAGCATATCTCTGAAATGCTCTGTGTCAAATGAAGTTTGTGATTGTGAGCTCTCCTATTGTTTATACTTAACTACTTGGTTAAAACATGTGAGGTTTTTTTAAAATAGAACAATGGAAATGGAAAACTCAGATATGCATTATGACTGAAAGTGCTGTGCTGCATGATGATGATGAATTGCATCTGGTCTATATAGGAGTATGGAAACATGAAGCAGACATATAATATCCCAGGTCAGTACAACTCTGTCACACAAAATTATTTTCTTCTTTTTTTTTTTTAATTAATTTCTCCTCCAGTTAGAACCTGATCTTTTGTTAGAAAATAAATAAATAAATTAAAACTGACAAGAAAAAAAATCTTCTGTTTCACAAAGCACCTTCAAACCTTCAGTTAGACAGACCTGATATGTATAATATTGTTGATACTGCAACCTCTGTAAATTGGATTTCACTGTAAATGTCTAAGGGAGAAACCTTTCCAAACAAAGATGTAAAGATCCTGGAAAAAAAATGGGAATATCTCACCTTTGTCTTTATGAAAAGAGTAAAAACCCCCTAACTTCTGAAACAATAGGTTTCAGAATACTTATGAATAATTTATCACCATTGCATACTTTTTAGAAGGAGTGAAAATGAGTCACAGTGGTGAAATTTACGCTTTTGCAGCATTCCTGGCAACATTTGATTTGCACTGTTTAGTACTCCAGCTGGCGCTGCATATGATGAAACCTCAAGTGCATGCAGACCTTGTAGTAACTTTTGTGAACATAAAAATGCAGTCTGAGTGATCTGCAGTACATAGATGTCCGTGGCTGCAGTTCTGTAATACTGGATGTTTTAGACAATTTTACAGGTGATGCGGCTGCTGTCAGCCCAGATGTCATTATGAATGTCATTGAGCAGCAGCTCTAACCTGTCAGCCAGAATGGACCATATAGATCACAGAAATATTAAGCATGCTTATGGTCATAGAAACAAAAAACTGCTCGTTGGGCAAAAAATTGAACTGGTCAATTGGCAATAGCCCCTCAGAAGACATCAGATTTTTACCTCTTTTCCTTCCCCAGAACAATGGAGTTCCCTGCTTCCTTTCTTATACGTTCCCAGCTTCAGGTGTTATAAGGTTTCACAGCATATTGACACAGTGAAATTAATGTATATGATGAGACATGATGCCTGTGAAAATGACAAGCACTCTGGCAGGACTTTACTGAAAAAGGCTGTGGGATTGACACTATCCGAGCCTTCACGGGTTGTTCTGAAGGTGTCCTGAGGACTGTAAGAGTGGTTATCAAAGGCAGCTTTAGAAGTTTGAGGTAGGAATATAAAGAGAGTGCTCTAGTTTGGTGCATGAACTTGCATGGATCTGACCCAATAGTGCTGCAGAGGCATGCTCAGGGATCACAAGTGGGGATCAGAACCTATCTCTTCTGATACATTTACCAATTATTTTTTTTAAAAAAAAGAAGACAGAGAGAGAAAGAAACATATTAAGCATATTTCAACTTATAATAAACACTAATCACACATAAGCATGGGAAATTAATCTTGTCCACAGCGTTCTGAAGAGCCCAGAATGAAACAGTATGTTTCTCCAGCAGTATTTCAAACTGAAGTGGCTGCAGTTGGAGAAAGTTGACAAGCACTAACACCCACTCAGGTCACAGACGAAGGTACGAAACCAGTGGGTTATTGCTCAGATCACATTTCACATTTATGTATATTTGATATGATTTAAATTATTAAAATGCAGCAGAACTCTTCTCTGAGGGAGAAAATATGCTCAAGTGTTCATAATGAGTACATTTGTCAACAATTTATAAAACTGTGGAAAAAGGCTGGTTTTGACTTCCACAAATTAAGAATATGGCCTAGCACAGAAATTCCTAGATTAAAAAATTTGTGAAACAATATTATCTATGTATTGTATGAAAATATATGTTGAAATTACTTCTTAAAATATTTGTATTAAAATTTATGAACAATCTAATTTTGTAACTTCCAAATTTTATTTTGTACTGCTTTTAATTACTGAGGTATGATGTGCTGAATACTGCGTCAGATGTAATAGCATGCTTTTCAAGAATGGGCAGAAAATTACAAAGCCAGTCATTCTTGAGGAAGATCCTTCATTACTTCTTCTCTCTTACAAGGCAAATTAAAGGAATTGAAATGATTAATACTTAGTAATTTCCCTGATACTATGTAATTGATTTCTTTAATAAGATTAACAAATAATACTCATGCTACCAGTCTTGATTCAGTGTGCCACACCCCTGACTCCTTGGTAATCCAAAGAAGTATGCTTTACCTGGGACAAAAGCACTTAACTTTCCATTTAAGATGGCACAAATGCAGCCCTAAAGATCCTGGTCACAACATTTCTATTTTCATAAATGCCTGATGAATAAACAATTTTTGAATTAATTACTCTGACACTGCAGAAAGGTGTGGTAGCTTAAGGTAAACAAAGTGAGAATTTATTTGCTATCTCATTGTTTCTTAACTGAATGGCTCATTGCTCTGACAAACAAAAGATTACAACATAGATAAAGGATTTAATGCTTTTTGTTTCACCCCAGTTTGGAGACCACTGGTCTAGATGAGGGTGGGGGAGGGAACAAAATTTCTTTCTTCTTCCGTGAATGTAGCTTGACATTTTTTCCAGGGCCAGGGAAAAACAAAACAAGACAAAACAAAATAAACAAAAAAGGAAAAAAAAATCCACCTCAAAGTTGCTAATGTTTCGCAATAACTATGAATGTTTTATTTTACAATTTTATTATTTGCTTCTGCAAGAACCCCTAAAATCCATTTCACATAATTAAGTCTTTCAGTTCTGTGTGAGAAGATGAGAAAGTCAACATAAACGTCTTTGAAGACTTTCCCAATCAAAATAATATAATAGATTGCATCAATTTAATCTTGAAAAGGCACATTTACTGTAGTCTCTCTATCACATTCCCATAGCAAGAACTTCATTGACAAACATTATCTGTTCTGCAGAAAACACAATCTTCATCCCTTCCATCTAGAAACATGATTGCTTTCCTTTCTTATACACAAAGCATTTAACATATTTCAGGACATCTTCAGGAAAGTAATTTTGAAGTTAAAATGATTTTCTGTATTGGCATCCTAGCTAATAATGGTAGTCTATACTTCTAAGATTATCATGAATTCATTGGTGCAAACAGTTGTGTCAGCTTCTGTTTCTCAAGCTCCTTGCAATTTCAATAGAAGAGATGAATATTGTTAACATCACTGTTACTATTTTGTAGGGTTAGATTTATTAGTCCGGGTAACCACATTTTCAGTGTACTTGGTTTTGGCCAGAAGTATAAATCCAATAACCAGGAAAGGAAAATGATCACTGTACCATAAACAGATTAAAAAATGCTTTAGGTATATTAAAAAAAAAAATATTTAGAAAATTAGGCTACTATCAGGAAACCATAAATGTTCATTAATTTCTATATATCTCAAACTTTTGATATATTTCATGGGAATTACAGTGGTTACCTCTCATATCTATTTAGTTAGATAATCACCAGTCTGTTCTTTGTGAGATTACATGTAATTCAGAATCTCAAAATATTTCGTAGATGTATTTCTGTTAATGGATGTTTTATCAACAGCTTGGCTGATAACATGTGAGGTTTCACAAAGTCCTTTCAGCCTAGGAAACAAATGTCAAAATTAGTACTAAAATATTTTAGAATATTAGTTATTTTTAAGGAGGTAATTGATAAACTGTTACTGAATGTATTTGGCAACCATTAAACGAATGCATCTTAATCTAAGTAAATACTATAAAAGATAAAAAAGAAATATCAGTACAGCATGTTTTAAAATAAATTTCTTTTGTATGTTTCCTTCCTTGTTAATTTTTTAAAAATTTTCCTTTCATCCAAGCGCTCTGTCTGCAGGACTGATCAGTACTGAGAACCTTCATACTATACTTAATTTCTAAAGAATATGCATGTCCTTAAAATGTTCCACTGAATAATGCTCTGTGTCTGCTTGAGAGTGGCTTTTACTTCAGTTTTCACTCTGCTTATAGCAAAGCATCCACTTCCAATTTTTTTCCTATAATTAGAAGTTACTTTCTCATTAAGCTCACATTCAGCCAGGAATGAGAACATTATATCACCAGATTGTTGTTTTCATTAATACAAATACTAATGTAAGTATATAATATATGTTTAGAAATTTAAGTATAAATTAGTAAATTAATCCACTTATAAAATGCATATTTTATACATAATGCAATGTAATGTAACATAATGTAATATTACATGATAAGTATAATGTAATATAACTGATGCAATATAAATTAAGGTTTGAGAATTGTAAGAGTATCATCACAATTCTGTGTTTTCTCCATTTTACAAACAGCAGGTTGGAAATATATTCCCAGTCAGTAATATATCTGTAAAAGACTAAGTTTACATAAACCTAAATCAATCTAACAAAGAAAGCAATAAAAAATGTCCACGAGTTTTCTTTATTGTTTAAAATAATTTAAGGAGAGAGTGTGGATGAAATCAGAGTGAGTAGTTCTTTGTCCATAAGTATTACTACTTCTTTGGATGGACAAGATCATCTCCAGAGGTCCCTTCCAACACCTACCATTCTGTGATTCTTACAGGATTAGATACTACTCAGTATTACTGAAGATGAAAGGACCAGGTTTCAAGGAAGAGAAAGCTAATCACAGGAAAAAGCTGAGAAAGTTAACTATAATACTATACAGATTTTCTCTGAATTGCATTCCATTGTTCTATAGGGAAAGATTGATATTAGAGCTTTATTGATAAAGCAACAAATATGGGCAATAATCATTAAATCTTAAAGGCTATTATAAAGGATTTAATACTTAAAAAAAGTCAGGGTGAAAGACTTTATCTACTCCTGTGCAAAAATAAATAAATGTCATGTCAGACTGAAGCAGAGAAAACATTCTAGACTTTAAATTACTCTTTCTTGGAGTAACTGCTAAGGGAATCAGAAGTCAATGTTAGATGTTTTCTGAGTACTGTGGGGGACCTAGTACAAAAATCTGCAACTATTAAACACCCACACTATACTAATGGTCATAATGTATTCAAATTCCCTATCTTTGTCACTGGAAGAAAATCATATGGATTATTCACTGCAACATTAACCTTTAAAAAGAGAAAATACATAGAAATAAAAAAGTGAAAAATAGAAAATCACATCCAAAAATATAGAATTCTTGCAGATTCAGTAAAGAGTGTTTAAAGGCAGTATATTAAAGATTCAGGTTAAATGTACACTATCAGTTAGACAAAATCCTAAAATAAGGAATGGGGCCTTGGTGTTTAAATAGCAGAATGAAGATGACTGTTAGAAACAAATGAAGTCCTTAAAGTGTAGGCATCATGTTCAAATGCGACCATCAAGAAGAATATAAATTTTTCATCATTAAATGTAATGCTTCAAAAAGGCAGGACAAAATAGATGTAAAGGAGTAACTAATTAAATTTTAAAAACCACAATAAATCTCAGCATAGCCAGTGAACACAATGAAGAACAGGTGTAGATGAGGTGTGAATCATGTGTAAAATAACCTCTTGGACAATTCAAGGCCATAGAAGAAAAATAAAAAATCATTATTGGCTTTGATGTTTATTGCAGACAAGTACACACAAGTTTGTACCTGGAACCTATTATTAAGATGGGAAATATCTGATGATCAAATTACCAAATGAATTTTAGTAGGAGAGGAGTTAGAATCAATAACGTATCAAAGAATCAGGACAAGATTATGTTTAACATCAAAAAGATTAAGAAATGAAATACGAAACTTTTAAAGCTACGTATAACATGTAGCTTCTTGCTTAAATCCATTCTGGTGACAGAAGCAGCTTAGAAAACAGGGCTAAAATTTTTACGCTAACGTTTGGAACTACAGACCGGTAAATCTGAGTTTCATAACATAAATCAAAATAAAGAACAGAATAAATAAACACATAGGTTAATATACATTTGAAATACATATTTTATAGCAGATATCCATGCTTCTGAAATGCGTCCAAGTATTTCAATCATTTGGACAGGCATTCTACAAAACACACTTTGCATTTCAAATATCTACTGATAGACTCCACCACAAAAGACTTTAAAAATACTTCACCATTGTCTAGTAAAGATACTAAGCTCTTCCAGAAAGTGATTACTGTTGTAACTTAATAACGGGTTAGGAGGTAGAAAACAAAAGATAGAATGCTTTTCTTCATAATGAGGGAAGGATTTAAATTTCTTGAGGGAGGAAGGTATAATGAGGCAATAAAATTTTAAAATCCCAGATAATCAAACCCAAATATAATCCTGAAAACTTTTCAAAGAATGGTACAATTCTAAGTCATTCTGAAATAAAACAGTAGATAAAATTGATTTTCAAAGGGGGAAAAAATTACTTTAGAAGCCCGAAGTGCTAAATCAAACTTACACGTTATTGCAGTGCCGCGTGCACTCCTCACTGTACCTTACAATAAAGACAGAACAGTAAAAATTGTAAGGAAAGGTAATAAAAATTCTTGAAAACATGGGATGCTTTACTGATCACACACTAATTATAACCCTTCAACCTGGGAAAGAAGTGCTTGAGGGACATACGATAGGCATCTAAAAGACCTGAAAAGATGCTGAAAAAAAGATTCATCTACAATTTCCCACCACAGAAGAATTGAAAATTATTAAGTGGGACTGTTAAGAAGCATGCCCCTTTATATTCTTTTGACTTTTTCTGTGTATCAGTTGAAGGTTTGGACTGGCAGTTTTGACTGTGATTTCCTTTCTTCTGACGCATGTCTACTGCTTTTGCAGGCCTTGTATAATAGTATATAATACAGCAAAAAGAATGTATATGTCAGGGAATCCAAAGGAGGGTGTTAGTTTTTGGGGTCTAAGGGGGAAAGAAAGAGGAAATTGCCTGCTTGTTGCTTTGCAAATAATTGTTAAGACATAGGTTGCAGAGAGACGGAAGCTTTATAAGGGTTGTCAGAGAAGTGACTGTAGCTGAGAGGATAGAAACTTGATAATGGTTAGGAAGCAGAGATTGGAACATTGGACAGCTTCTGGGAAATGGCTGCTTGGGAATATGGATTAATATCTCTGGGGGGACAGAGTATTTCTGCCTGACAACGTATAGATCAGTCCTGCTGAGTATCCTGGGGACACCTTTTCATTATAGCTTTCATGGCCCTCCTCCTTTCTTTCCCATCTCCAAAACAGTGGCTTAACACTGAGGTGCCAGGGGCAGCCATGCAGCATGTCATATACTCTGCCTCTTGCTTCCAGCAATACAAGCATGAGGTGGCAGGACAGTAAGTTTGCAGTCCCCTGTTCATTAAGGATACCTGTAGAAGAGGAAGAAAGAAACCTGTCAGTCCTTAAGTCTTTGTGAGGACATACGCACTGTTCTGTTAGGAAAAGCCTGCCTCTTTTTCAGTACCTCTCAGGTTTCCAGGGACAGGCTTTTTGTTGGTTAGTGAGATGTGCACCAATGGGCAGTGAGTAAAACATAGCAGGAACAGTCTGTAGTGTTTGTATGCCAGTGTTTTAATCCTCTTCATATCATGCTTTTACCACCTGCATTAAGAAAATGCTCTGAATTTGTCTAATAAAGAGGTTCCACAAAGCACAAGGTACCCACCTACAGAGAACTCCACTGAGTAGAAAGTATCTACCTGCCTCCACCTCCATCTCCATTTCCGTCTCCATCTCCATCGTTACCTTTTTCTCTATTCCTGCTATCTCTATCATTACCCCTCTTTCTTGTGTCTGTCTGTATTCTGTCTGCTAAACTCAGGGAGAGAGGTGGTTTTACATCTTAAATGCTGTCCTCCAAGACGCCCCTGCTTTCTAAGTCCAAAGCAATTCTACAGTTCCATGTGGGATCTCCAAAGAGGAAAAAAAGTCATAAGAAATCCCCAAAACACAAAGGTGCACACAACATTGGTGCCTTTCTTTTGCTTGGATATCACTTCAACATGCTGCAGGAACTCTGGAGAGTAACTTTGGTGCCCAGCCTGCTAGACACTCTCTGGAGACATTTGTAGTGGTGCATCCCAAACATGAACTCAGAATATAATGCTTTAATTAGACATTAAAGTGCACTTGGAGATCTTTGAGAACAGAAGTGTTAGTAAAATTTCTCCAAAAGGAATCCAGCTTATACCTGGCAAAACCACTCAGAGGACTGAACAAACAAGCACTAAGTGGAAAGAATCAGGATACACTTCAAAACTTAATTGATACTTCAAACCAAATTACTAATGAAAACACAAACAGATAAGGTCATACCTTTGTGTTTAACTAAGGAAAAAGGTAGTTTGGAGAAAGTAACTTATGGATCTGCTATACTTTGGCTACTTTCTAACAGAAAACAAACCTCTACTTTTAAATTAATAGAAGCTTGTGTTTGTATCCACTTTCATTCACAGACTACCAGACAATCCTGAAGACAGTCTGTATTGCTGATAACCTGTGAAGAGGTGGGTGTCCTTGAGCCCACTCTATGCCTATTGTGATTAAAAACTTATCTGCAACCTGGGATGCTGTATAGATTTCTCCAAGAAATCTAAAGCCTCAGTGAAAACACTGTCTCTTGCACACCTTTAGAATGTTTTAGAACCTTCAGTGCTCCTTTGATCATCCCTGTAGCTACCCCTCAGTGGAGAAGGGATTTAGTAAGACGTGAATGTGGTAAGAACAGCAGTAGAAAATGCTTCTAGCTTCTTCTAAAAAAACCCCAAACCTCTTATATTGATAAGTTTATGATGTCTGTGCTTATCCTTTTAATATGCTTTGAATTTTATACTCACCAGAATGTCAAGATAAAGTGAGTCACTACTGGGAGACGGTAAAATAGCAACCTAGCTATCCCAGTTTTCAGGAGTTTAAGGAAAACTAATGTCTAGTGTATTGCATCTAATAGTACCAGCAATGGATAAAGCTGCTTACTAAGAGATATAAAATATTACTTTAACAAATCAATAATAGTACTTCAAACACTGAGATAGTTTGCCACTGTATGAAAATTAATAACACAAAGCTTAGTGTGTATTTTAATTACATATGGCTCATTATCTTTATTTCTGCATGAACAATTTTTCATTGCTAGAAAAAGAAGGGGTTTTTTTCAGTTCTAAATGTGACTGATCATTAAAAATATCTTAAACATTTGAAACGGATCTCATACACACCATAATCAGTTTATGTTAAAACCAAAATTTCCCTGTTATGCATACTTATCAAAAATTTCTTTTAGAACAATGAGAGAATATGCTTGGTTTATTTCTGAATTCAAGTATTTTTGGAAGATTATACAACACTGTCCACTCCCCCCCCCAAAAAAAAACCCAAAAAAACCACAAAACAAAACAAAACCAAAACAAAAAACCTTAGTATCAAAATGAGGAAAAAAAAAACCAGAAGGGCTTTTCTGTTTCAACCACTGTATAAGAGGCTATTATAAAAGATAGTACTGTTCCCACAGACTTTTCATGGCAAATTTAGGACTTTGTGGCAGTAAGTAAAAGTAAAAGCCCTGCAAATAAGAATGGAAAGGGAAGGAAACTAATGCCAGAAGACGACCTTGGTGAAATTAATTTTACCTAATTTTGAAACAACTGCAACTGTAGATACCTACATTTTGTCAAATGCAATCTAATCCCTGTATCAGTTTACATGAAAATGTGTACAGATGGTGAGTGCAAAAATAGGAAGTTAAATGAAAAATTATTTATCCTATCTGATGGGAAGTTCTGTACCTCTTTCACACAAGATGTCTATGGGAAAGTTGGTAAATTTAAAAAACTGAGCATTTGCTAAGAGGACAAACAAATAGCAGAAAGTTTCACACAGTGAAGAAAAAAGTGAAGTGAAATGTAATATTTATGCAAAATGTATTAAAAGGTGAAAACAAGCAGCTGAAGTAAATCAATACATGGATGGAAAAAATAATTGGAAAAGACAAAATAAAGCTATGCTTATTAAAAAAAAATCAGTAACTAGTTACAACCACATGCTAATCAAAGTGGTATTCGATAGAAACTTTGAAGCTGCCAGAAGAAAATGAAAGTAAATACCCTAGTCAAATTTCTGCTTGACAGTATCGAAAGTAGGAGGATAGATGGGACACATATGTTAAGGAAAACACTGCCCCTTCCTCCAGCGTTTGAGCATGAACAAAATTAATGAAATAGCTATCAATGTAAGTAGGTAATGTAAATACATTCCAAATTTGTTTAAGTAGATGTTGTAAATCAAATCTTCTGTATTCATCACTGGTGTGCATGTAAAAGAAAAAAGACACTTTCACCCCATAAGTTGACTTTCTTCTTTTTTTTTTTTTTTTTTAATGGATGGTATAATTTAATTGTGAAATATTGGGGGAAAAAGGGTGAATGGGTTTGAGATGCATTAAGAAATATTAATAGAGTGCGATCACCATATGAAATAATTCATCACTGTGGGAAACAACTTATAAATTTAAATGTAAATAAGACTATAAAGAACTATGGATAAGGAGAACTATTTTATATTAATTGTAAATGTAATAATGGAATGAACTCACCAGAAAGTACAGTTAAGATATTTTCTTCCCAGAATAATTTACAGAATAAATTAGGGGTTTTAGGGTAATGGGTTGCTAGGCAATGCTGAAAAAAAGGAAAAAATAAAATTTAGACTTGTACAAGTAACCATTTTTTAAACTGAAATTTAAAGATTTAAATGTAATGTAAAACAAAGGGTAATATTAGGCCAAGTCAAGAAAATAAATTTAACATGTGACATTTTACTGTGCCATAAGGCAAATTAATCTTAGGAAGTAAAGGATGCGGAAGATTTATATTTATATATTACATATAAATATATCCATCCATATATGTATGTGTACATGTTTATGCTTATATTTATGTATCTTGTATTTATGCAAAACCAAATACCTTTGCAGAAAAATATAGTGGCTATATCTGTATACTTGAAATAATTTTTTCGCTGTGTTACTGTACGTATATGCAGGTGACAGGAAAAAGATTAAGATAAAAACTAATAATTTAAATATTCTAAATAAACCGCTGTTGTAACAGAATTAGATTTATCATCACATACAGGGTTACTTAATTCCCAAATCAGCAGATACAAATAATAATAAAAAAATTATTGGTATCTGTCTTTATAAAGAAAAAGGCATGATACAAATTGTGGAAATAGTAATGACTTTTCCTGGAAAAGAAGATTGACTACACATATGGAAACCATGGTTAGTCTGTGACAGACATTCAGAATACTAAGATGAAAAACTAAACCTAACAGGAAATCCAAAGATAAATTCCTCTGAGACTACTTTAAAAAAGAAACAGGAAAAAAATCAGAATCAGAAATCCAGCAATATTTGGATTAAGAAATAGAAATGTATGTTTGTTTAGAATGCAATTTCTTCAAGGGTATTTCATGAACGTGGGGCAGCACACCTGTGGGTCTAGAGACTTAGTACTAATTGTACAATATTCAGCTACACAAAAATAATGCATCATAAAACCAAATAAAAGCAAAAAGTGTACAAAAGGAAAGCAAAATTCCAAATAAATTGTTTTGCATTAGGTATCCTCTGAATTGAGCATGTAACTCATTCCTTTACATCTCATTGGAAAACTTTATGTACCTCACTAGAAGACATTAAAATGGAATTGCAGGTATGCACACCACAGTCCTGAAAATAGCTATCAGAATGTATAGTCATTACCCAGCCTCAAAATCCTGATATTCTGCAGACATCTAGAGGTTTGATTTTTATGTTTCTCAGGCATCTAAATGTTCTTCTACTTCACACACCAAACAGCAAAGAACTCTAAAAAAGAGTCAAGCCTCAAATGTGTTCAGAAATGAGACATTTCTTTAGGGACATTATGCACTTAATCTGTCAGGCTTTCTCAGAACGTGCTTACAAAACAGAGCTTTGGAGAAAATATTGCTGCGTTTAAATGTAATTTATGTTTATCTTCTTGTTGAGGAGTCAGAGTACTCATCTGAAAGCAGACAGAGGTTTAATTCATACTTCTGTTTCAGCTGGAAATATTGGATCCCAGTATTTCCTTAGATCCAGCTTGTCTTTTTTGTACTGTGGAGCTTGCATTGTGTAAATACCAACCAAAAGTGCACTCTATGCGTAGTTTAGAAATGTAATCTGTGATTTCATCTTTCAGTTACAGGATAACTGCATAAAATAAGCCTGCCCTATTTATGCCTGCAGCACCTCAGTCTTTGGATCTAGCTCTTCCGTTCCTAAAACTAATGCAAGTAGCATATTGTATTTGATTTCATATAACTTTTCACACTGAGCATTAAAGTTTAAATTAGTTGTCCAGATTCTCAATATATTTAAAGGGAGAAAAGAGGTACCTGAGGAAGGTAAATTATCTCTAATGCTTTAGGAAGGACAAATTGTCACATGGCAATGCCTGTTTTCTTCCATAAATTATAAAAGGAACCTAGAAGGTTACTAAGACAGCAAATTACTTTAGGGTAGTGACAAGAATCCTCTCTCTTTTGTTCAAAAATAAGTAAATATTGAAGATAATTTTTAAAATTTATCAATTGATATGTGAAATGGTTGTGGTTTTACCACGGCAGGCAGCTCAGCCCCACACAGCTGCTCGCTCACTCCCCCTGCAGTGGGATGGGGAAAAGAACTGCACAAAAGTGAGAAAAGTCGTGGCTTGAGATAAAAACAGTTTAATAATTAAAGCAAAAGCTGTGTGCTCAAGCAAAGCAAAACAAAACAAGGAATTTATTTAATATGACCCATCAGCAGGCAGGAGTTCAGCCATCTACAGGAAAGCAGGGCTCCATCATGTGTAAAGGTTACTTGGGAAGACAAATGCCATAACTGGAAAAAAAAAAAAAAAGAATATGGATTTTTACCCAAATATCACCAGTTTTTCAAAACTACAGCTATTTGAAAGCACTAACTTGTCATGCAAGTTCTGACAATATTTTTGTTACTGTTCACATACACTTTTGCTTGTATGTTGATCTTGTCTGGTTGCCAGATCCCCACCCAACTGATCTCTCACTCAGCAGAGCAAGGAGGAGAAAATAAGGGTCAAGATAAAGACGGTGACATCACTTAACAATTTCCCTCCGGGTTAAAACAGGCTTGACTTGGAAAATAATAATTTAATTTATTGCCAATGAAAACAGAGTTGGATGGTGAAAAACGACAGAAACTAAAACAGTTTTCCCTACTCCCCATCATTTTTTTCCTGGGCTCAACTTTACTCCTTCATTTACAATTCCTTTAATTTCACCTTCCCTGCCCTGATAGGCACAGAGGAGAGGAGACAAAAATGGGAATTGTTCTCAGTTCATAACTGTTCCTCTTCATCACTCCTTCCTTCTCACACTTTTCCCCTTCTCCAGCGTAGGGTTCTTTCCACAGGCTGCAGTTCTGCAGGATAAACCTGAAGAGTAAGCCTCCGTTGGCTGCAGCTCCTGCCAAGAGAACTTGTTCCTTCATGGGTCCTCCAAGGGCTGCAGCTTCCTTCAGGAAATACTTACCTGATCAACCATGGTCCTCTCCACGGGCTTCAGGGGAATCACTGCTCCAGCACCTGGAGCACTTCCTCCCCCTCCTTCTTCTCTGACCTTGGTGTTCACAAAGTTGCTTTTCACACTTTTTTTTTTCTTCAAGCTTCACTGCTTGTGCAATATTTTGCCAGTTCCTAAATATGTTTTCCCAGCATACCTGGGGCTGAGGAGCTCAGCTGTTGGCTGCAGTGGGTCTGTTGGAGCTGGCTGGAACCAACTGTCCCTGGCACAGGACAGCCCCGGCCTCTCCTCACAGAGGCCAACCTGCTGCCAGCCCACCCCGCTACCAACCTTGCCACCTACACTCTATACAACTGTCCTTTAGTGCACTTAAATAAGTAAATTAGTTTTAAGAGGAAGGAGATCAAGAGCAGAGGTTCAATCTGAGTTGGTCATTCCAATTAGAGGAGCTATTTTCTCAGGGAGATGTAATTTGCAATATGTAGAGTAAATAAGAACACCACAGACACAGTACTGTCTGACAGTTTACAGCGGTAGACAGAACTGTGAGAGACTCTGATTTCTGGTAAAGGACAGAATGCAGTTTCCAATCAGTACTTTTCCACTCTTTTTAATCCATTAAATAGAAGTGACAGAAGAAAAGCAGCATAAGGTTCAAAACAGGAGAAAACTCCCTTGCAATATTGAAACCAACTTTCTAGTAATTTCCTTTACACAATGAAAACACTTTTGCTGCTTTAGAAATTGTATAAAGTGGATGACATCTTTTTGAAGGTATTCATTTCTCTAAGTGGTAACTTACTGTCATTGCCTCTGTAGTAGTGGCTAATCAAAACAGTATGCAAAAGGCAATCATGTAGGAAAGTAACAGATATAACAAGCTGTCTGACAGTATAAACAGAAAAAAAGCAGAGCAACTGAAAACAGGCAGAACAGATATGTACTAAATAAACAAGTGGTAATGTGAAAGTAGATGGTATGGTTTAGGATGGCTTGGAGTTTTGGTGTTCTGTCAAAAGCAGACTGAGAAGGAGAAATGAATGTTTCCATAATTTTCTTATAAAGCCAGTCTTCTTTACTTTGCAGCTTTACTGATATTTGAGATAGAAAAGGAAAGATTAGACTTCTACTTTTCAAAACATTTATAAAAAATAAGAACATTATCAGCCTGCTAGTAGAATAGATTTTGAAATTATATATATATGGCAGCACTGTTCCTTTAAAAATGCTTTTAATAACCTCCTATGATCACTTTTGACTCAAGTATTTAGCAGCATTTTCAAAACAAAGACCTTGATCCTCAAATAACAGTTTTTCTTTTAAAAAACATTGATTTAAATAGCTTAATATTAAATTAGCATTTATGGGTTCAGTATTAATTTAGTATTTTCACTCATCACATCTATAACTGATAACATTCAGCAAAATTTACTTTTCTTCTAAAGTCTTACACCTCATTAGAATAGTAAGCAATGAGGGCTAATATGAACTAAAGGGGCCAACGTTATTGTTGTTTTTTTTTTTAGAACAAACAAGGAAAAACAAGAATAACAAAGACATTTCATCAGTGTCATTTCTTAGCATTAAAACACTGCAAGTGTATGAGTAAATTACCTCTGCCATTTACTCTTAGTGTCATTAGGCTTAAAATATTCCATTTGTCTATGTTACATTGCATTTCCTTCCCTGCTTCTGTCTTAATCTGGGTTGCTGATCTTTCATCATCTGTTATCTTCCCTTTTTTCTTTTTTTTGTTCTAGATCTGAATACATTTTACTGAGCTACTGAACTCCTGGATTTCTGGCTCAACCTCTGTTCACCCAAGTTCACTGCCCCACCCTGACCTCTGCACTTAGAATAAGAGTGGTCTGGATTCTCAGGTGAGAATATAGATATCTAGATAGATATCTAGATATCTAGATAGAATCTAGATATCTCAGGTGAGATATCTAAGGTTAGGTTTCTGTTATGCCAATGTCCTTGTATAAATCAGGTGTCTAACCTCCAATATTACAGATTGGTGGAAATCTAATTAAGGCAATCATTGGAATTTAGAATGGTATTTAGTGAACACGCTCTAAATTACACTCGTATGTGAATTCAAGCTGAACAGCCCTCTGGACTCCATCGACTGTATTGTCTGAGGTGAAAAGATTTAGTGACACAAGCATAGGCGTTTAGAGCCATAGGACATCAAGAGGTACCTAAGACATGTGCGTGACATTGGCAGTTATGGCATAGGATCTGAGGGACCTATGCTTATTTTGGAGCAGCACCTGGAAGCTAAGATACCCGAGGTCATTACAAATGGCACAAGATGGCAATGTATAAATAACTGACCTGGGCACCTTCACTCCGTAAGCACACATTCAGGAAGTGAGATGTCACCAGTACTGACACTCCTATTAGGATTGAACATGGCATTGTAAAACTAACTCTTTTCTTAAATTAATCAGTATTTTCTTTCTTTTGAGTTAGGATATATATATTTGAAAACATATTTTGATGGTATAAATTCCCTTCTAGGTAATAGTCTTTTGGGCTGATAATTTTTAGGTAAATATTTTATGGAAATTAGATCCATGTTATGTCATGCATTCCTTCAGGGTATCAGAATTCTTCAGTACATCTTCCAGGGAGATCTTTACGGTCACTGAAATGGTTGACAGAGGGGAGATGTTTGCATTTAGTCTCGGTTTTAGCTCATCAGATTTAATAGGAGTTAAATAAATGAAAAGAGTCGATAGTATCCTTTTTTTTCCCCCAGTATTTATTGGCTGTATTGCAACACAATGAATAAAAAATAAAGTTTTGACAGCAGCTGCAAAGATTTGTGGGGGAAAATAAGACAGAAAGAAAAAAGAAAGACAGAGAGAATGGAAAACCACTGTGAGCATCGCAGCTTGATATTGTGAGCATCACAGCTTGATATTGACCATCTCTTCTGTGCCATAATTTAAATCAAATACAAAGTAATAAGTAAAAAAGATAAAATAGATTATATAATATATTTGATCCAAGAAAATTTTATGATCTTTTAGTTTAAATATTTCAGACCCAATGTCAATTGTGTCTGTAAAGCAAAGATGTATTTCAAGTGCCTAGATTAGGTAGATATGGATTTTGTTAAGTTCTTAAAGCTGACTAGGGTCTCTTCTTACAGCCCTAGAATTCCCATATTCCCCTGTCTGCCAAAGGCTTCCTGTGCAGTCTTCAAACAAATAAGAAACAGTTCACTGACTCTGATTTCAACCTGCAAAAACTATGTACAGAAATACAAGCATGTGAAAACCAAGAGTATGGAAGAATACATATAAGTATCTTACTTAAATGGACTGCTGTGAAGATTAAAGTTATGTATGCATTCAGATCGAGAAGAATTGAGCAAGACTAGGCAGTTTATCAAAATCATCTCCAGAATGAGTATCTACTAGGTTTTTGTTATATAGAAGCTTCATTATTGGCATCAGGGATTTATAAGTGTCAAATCTTCCCATTCTAGTTTTTTCAGAAGCGCCTACATGTGTAGGAAGCCTCTGGTTTTGGATTACCAATGCTTATTCCTACACTTCTAAATACAAAAGGGGGAGGGACTGATCCAAACTGATCTTTGAAATCAACACAGATTTATGGATGAAAGCCAGGAGGTTTTCTACAGCAAAGCGCATGTTTTAAAATTTAAATATTGCCAAAATGCTATTTATGAAAACTTTAGGTACATAAAAATCCACCAATAGCACAAGATTTGGTATACTACACTAATACCTCTTCAACAACACAGTAACCACAAATTGATAGAACCATATACCTTAGTACAGTTTATTTGAAGGTACATACAGTAAAGTCCTGTGAAGTATTCCCCTTCCTTCTTTTTTTTTTTTCTTTTTCCTTTAATATTTGTTTTCTGTTCTTTTCTCCCTCCAAAGTCACCTGAAGGTTTTAATTTTTATGACCTGTGCTTAAGTTATTGGTTTTACTTACAGAAATCTCTCAACTAAATCTTTTCAGGCTTCTAAAAATAAATAATACACAACATCTGTATTAGAAATACATGCAAACATTGTATTTTCTTGTGGTGGGTTGACCCTGGCTGGATGCCAGATGCCCACCAAAGCCACTATATCGCTCCCCCTCCTCAGCTGGACAGGGGGAGAAAATATCATGAAAAGCTCATGTGTCAGGACAAGGACAGGGAGATCGCTCAGCAATTACCATCACAGGCAAAATATACATGGCTTGGGGAAATTATATTAATTTACTACCAAACAAATCAGACTGCAATAATGAGAAACAAAATCAAATCTTTAAACACCTTTTCCCCACCCCTCCTCTCTTCCCAGGCTCAACTTTGCTCCTGATTTCCTCTACCTCCTCCCCTCCAGCAGCACAAGGAGACGGGGAATGGGGGTTGCAGTCAGTTCATCACACTTTGTGGCTGCTGCTCCTCCCTCCCCACACTCTTCCCCTGCTCCAGCGTGGGGTCCCTCTCATGGGATACAGTCCTCCATGAACTTCTCCAATGTGTGTCCTTCCCACGGGCTACACTTCTTCACAAACTGCTCCACCATGGGTCCTTTTCTACAGGGTGCAGTCCTTCAGCAACACACTCCTCCAGAATGAGTCCTCTGCAGGGTCACAAGTCCTGCCAGCAAACCTGTTCCAGCGTGGGCTCCTCTCTCCATGGGGCCACAGGTCCTGCCAGGACCCTGCTCCAGCACAGGTTTCCCATGGGGTCACAGCCTCCTTTGGGTGTATCCACCTGCAGTGGCATGGGGTCCTCCATGGGCTGCAGGTGGATATCTGCTCCATTGTTAACCTCCATGGGCTGCAGGGGGACAGCCTGCTTGTGAAGCAGTCTTCACCATGGGCTGCAGGGGAAACTCTGCTCCGGTGCCTGGAGCACCTCCTGCCCCTCCTTCTTCACTGACCTTGGTGTCTGCACAGTTGTTTCTCTCACGTATTTTCACTCCTCAGTCTGGCTGCAGTTGCTCTTGTGCAGGGTTCCCTCCCCGTCCCCTTCTTAAATATGTTATCCCAGAGGTGCTACCACCATCTCTGATGGGCTTGGTCTTGGCCAGCAGAGGGTTCATCTAGGAGCCAGCTGGCATTGGCTCTATTGGAGATGGGGGAAGCTTCTAGCAGCTTCTCACAGGAGTCACCCAAATAGCCCCCTCACTACCAAAACCTTGCCACGCAAACCCAATACATTTGTGCAGAAATCAAATATATCATTTATTTTTATATGTATTAAAGAAAAAAAAATTCTCAAACTGCTATGAGCACCTACTTTATGACTCATAAATAATTATTTACATAAATTCAATAGCAGGGACTTTTTTATCAGGAAAAGATTTTATACTTATTTTGGCAGCACAAAGCAGGCCAAAGCACACGTAAGAAAAGGACATTTTTCTTTTTTTTTTTTTTTTTTATTTTCATACCAGGACAGTTTTTACTCTTTCTTCAATATCTACTGCATTTCCATATATTTGTTAACAGTTTGCCTCTCAGAAACTGCTACAGACACAATCTGACACTTTTTTCATTATGAGGTTGAAATATATTTAAACTTTAATTTAAACTTTACATTTAAACTGCATTGACTGTGTACTTCTAGGGTATATGCACTTGCTAAAATAATCAATTGTGGAATAAATGTTCTGCATATTGTGGAAAATATGTAAATTTTTTTTCAATCCTATTGTAGGCTGAACCTAAATCAAAGATCTCTATACTTCTGAACTAGTACAAAAACTGGACATGGGAGGCATGAGCTGAGCAGGAACCCTGTTTTCAGTAACCTCTTCACCTCTGGGGTTTAAGATGCTACTTTCTATGCAGGGATAGATGTGGGTGTGTCCACAACGCGTGGGGGGTAGGGAAGGGGTAAGGGGAGAGTAGTATTTGGGGATTAGTTATTGAAGGGTGTTCAGTACTGAGGGGTGTTCAGCAAAGTGTAGGTACTTGTTAACATTTTGTAAGTGTCTAGGATTGTGTTTTATCTATTGGATTGCTGATAGTAATCCTGAATGTACTGTTCATTGATTGCTGGCTAATTATATGTCATGATTGAGAGGCGAATAAACTGCATCTTTCCTGATTTGAGGTAAAGCATGTGAGCTAAGATACTTTTTTCCTGCAATAAACCTGGTAGAAAAAGACTTACGAGACCTAACTCAGGTTAAAGTGATTTAGTTGAACCTACTTAATTAAAGTGGAAGGATTATTATGTATTTTGGACTAGAAATATTTTAATTTAATCCTTCTATTTCCAGAAGAACAAAACTAGGAAAAATCGTTACACTTCAGCATGAGTATTGGTTAAGGTCTGGTCCTAAGGCTATTGAAATCAGTAGAAAGACTCATACTATAATCAGCAGCATTTTGTTTAAACTATAATTGCTTTTGTTGAAATCCCTTTTTTTACTTTATTTCATGGCTGGGTGATAGCTATAAAAGATTAATGACGTTAATAAACTGTGAAGTAAAAACACTGGAATTTGTACAAGCAAATACTAGACACAGAGTTTATGCAAGAACAAGTTCCTAATGACAGCTTTCTAATTTCTTAATGTAGTACAATTCAGTTTTCTTATACATAAATATTCTCACCATTACGTTTTTCTGATGTTTCACAGTTCTTTCAATATTCTTTGCAACTGACACTAAAATTAAGGTTTTAAGTAAAAGATTCTGCTAAAAAAGTAGATGTAGCTCATAAATTTATGCATTTTTTCAATAACTGAATTCCTAAAATAACGTGAAAAAGCATTTTAATCACACTGGGCAAGGCACATTGTGTATTCTGTGTAAGTAGAGGTTTCAATGTCCAGAGAATATTTTTAATTATAGAACTGATTCAAGGGCTTATAATGCCTGCTTGCCTAATGAAAACATTTGAGAAAAACTAAAAGTAATGTATTCTATTTTGCAGCATTTTAATTTCCAAGTGTATAAATATAAATCACACAAAACAATGCTTATACAAAAATACAGATTCAGTAAAAAAAAAATTATATAAATACACCTATTGATGACCAAAGATGGAGTGAGTGATACTTCAGATTTTCCAGAACTCTCCTTCTGATTATGTTACTGCTCTGTGCCAAGAACAGAACAGACATCCTGAAATGCTGGGCCAGCAGAACAGAAAAGGCATCCACCATCTCTACATTTTATATTGTTTTTGATCTTATGGCTAATCCCCTTTGCTAATCTTATTCTTCTCCAATTCTGCAAAACACTTCAGTAGATTCTTTAACAGTGATTAGGAATACAGGAGGGAGGTCAACAGGAATTTTATTTTTTCCAGACTATGGCAGAGGAAAGCATGCTGACATAAGCCAGTGCTCCAGAAATTGATTTTTATGTACCTTTTTTGATGTCTTCTGTCCTTAGTTTGACCAGGTCCCAAACAGAAAGAAAGAAGGTAAAAATTGTAGATTCAATTTTCAAATTCAGTTTTCAAAATCAGGCTCCTTCATTAGGTTCTATATTTGGAAACTCAAATTTTAAAGTTTTTTCTTTTTTTCTTTTCTTTTTTTTTTTTTAAATTAATGGATTAAATAGCCTCAGATCGCCAAAACAAAATTAAATTTAATATGTGAATCTTTAAGAAACAGAATCCAGAATAATATTAATAATCTGGGATGTTTTAATATTTCAACTCTTTTAAAAAATATATATTTCTTTGTATTCATGTGCAGAAATAAAGGATATTCATAATTGGAAAAATCATGTAAATTCTCAAAACAACTGAGAAGCTAATGACCTGCACCTCAACAAAAAATCTCTCGTGACAATAACTGTATCTGAAAAAAAATTCTGGGAGGAAAAACTGATCCTGTTCTTCTGCAAGTACTGAGCAGGAGAGGAAGAGTTATGTCAGTGATGTTTTATCCAGTATCATTTTCAGGACCTGCATGATCATTTTGTTAATGCCTGTTCATTCCAGGCAGAATCTATCTTGGAGCTTCTAACTGGAAAAAAAAAAAAACCAAACCCAAAAAAAGAAAAAAAAAAGACAATTCCTGTGTTTTTCTTCAAGTAGAATGTTACCACTTTTACTTTACTACTTATATCCTGAGTAGAGGAGTATATTCTTCATCAACCTTAGTGTGGCATTTATGTTATTTTAATGCTTCTATTGACATCTCTTCTACAGATCCTCTCTCTCCCCTGCCCCCACCCCCTGCTCCCCCAAATTGAGATGCGATTCTTCCCTGGAGGTAAAAAAGACTTCTCATATTTCTAGGCTATTTCTCTCTGAAGACGTACCCAAATAACCACAAAGAGAGAATTAAATTTAAAACTTATTTTTTATCAGTTTCCCAGGAAAACTCATGGAAAGAGTCTTGTGGCTCACTTTCAAACAGGCAATTAAGTGGGTTTTGTTTTACTTTATTTTTATTTTCATTTACTATTATTCTATTTTTATTTTATTTTTCTCTCACAGATCATTCTAATAGCAGAGACCTATATTTAATATTTATTAGTTAGATATTCACATGCATCACAAATTCTACTTACATTGGTCAGTGTTTGAGACGCATGGCAGTGTTTCTATAAGAAATGTGATTTTCCTGGAAATCATTACTTTCATTCTAAGTAGCACTGAAATTTAAACAACCGAACTGAGGTTTCATACTTCCTTTATCCCTCTCCTTTCAGACTTTTAACACCTTTTATTATTGTATTACTTTATATATCTTGTAGAACTTGCAGTATGACTTAAGCACTTCACAGTGTATATCTGCAACATTTGTCAATTCTCCCCAAGGATTTACATGTACAATCTGAGTAGTTTCAAAGCAAATATTATCAAAAAAAATCTCTCTAAAACCAATCATCGTATAAAACTGTATTTTCCCCCCAACAACTATGGGGTTAATCAAACAGCTTGGAAAATATAATGTAATTTTCTGAAAATATTGAAATGCACTGGCAAGACTAATTACATTAGTGTAAAAGCTATCTTTTATCAATTATCCTTTTTAATTAGACACTTCTGCTTTACAAGCAAAGAAATCATGGACTGAATCCCAGTTCTAAGTTATGTGAAAGTGTGAGGGCAAAAAGGTGATTTGTTGTGATCACTGTGATTAGATTGATTCCTGCTATTTCTTTTCTATAGCAATTCTCCATAGTAGGTTTTCTGAAGCTATCCTGGTAACGGGAAGGAAGGAAGGGAAGGAGGAAGGGAGGGAGGGAGGGAGGGAGGAAGGAAGGGAGGTAGGGAGGAAGGGAGGGAGGAAGGAAGGAAGGGACGAAGGAAGGAAGGGAGGAAGGAAGTAAGGAAGGAAGGAAGGGAGGAAGGGAGGAAGGAAGGGAGGAAGGAAGGGAGGGAGGAAGGGAGGGAGGAAGGGAGGGAGGAAGGAAGGGAGGAAGGGAGGGAGGAAGGCAGGAAGGAAGGAAGGAAGGAAGGAAGGAAGGAAGGAAGGAAGGAAGGAAGGAAGGAAGGAAGGAAGGAAGGAAGGAAGGAAGGAAGGAAGGGAGGAAGGAAGGGAGGAAGGAAGGAGGGGAGGGAGGGAGGGAGGAAGGAAGGAAGGAAGGCAGGAAGGAAGGAAGGAAGGAGGGGAGGGAGGGAGGGAGGAAGGAAGGAAGGCAGGAAGGAAGGAAGGAAGGCAGGAAGGAAGGAAGGAAGGAAGGAAGGAAGGAAGGAAGGAAGGAAGGAAGGAAGGAAGGAAGGAAGGAAGGAAGGAAGGAAGGAAGGAAGAGAAAGAAGAAAATTAAGCACCTTCTCAGATCAAATTTCTGTATGAACTATATGTAATGTACCTATGAATAGATAGGCCCACATTTGTAGTATATAGATTTGTAGTAATATATTTCAGTCTTGATAATATTTCTCTTATTTTGAAAAGCAAGAAAAGCTAATCAAGTCTGATAAATTATATACACAGTGAGAAGATGACCTTGGATATCCTTGAGTAGGACTATTACATTAATTTTTATTGGAATTCACTGAGTATTTTTACACTATACATTCCATAGTAAAATCCTCCTATGAGCTTGCTGTCTATGATCCAAAGTTAGTTCTGACACACCTTAGCTGCTTAACTTTGGCTCAAACCTCTGAAAAATTTGCTAAGTTGTGAAAAAGTCTGTAAGCAAGAGTCATCCCAGATAAGAAAAATAGAATTGCAGAGAGAGGTAATTCTGTTGAGACATGAATCTTTAGCAGCTCAGAATTTCCAGAGGGAAAACACTGAAATAAAAAGTTATAAAATCCTAGAGATCCACGTCTGCTAAAAAATCCCCACCCAAACCAACAAACCAACTAACGCTAGAGAAATAAACAAAAACAAACAAGAAAACATGGAGGTAGGCAACAGAAATTCAGCTATGTCAAGGATCAGCTTATTGCAAGAAGTGACAGAGGTCAACCTTTTCCTGCCTGTCTAGCAAAGACTCATCAGTGTTTTATTAAGGGTGCTGAGCATATTAATGCTTAAACTAGTATCTGATTAGTCTTAGATATTTAATTTATTATCCAATAGAGGATCATGTTGTACTTTTAAGTTATGCATGTCTTGCTTGCAGACTTTGTGTGTGGTGATGTGATGCGTTACATGATGGGATATAGTGTGGTGTGTGTTGTGATGTGCCTCACTGAAGTGCAGTAGAGATAGAGGGTCACAGTAGGAAAGAGTGTATTAGTTTTTCTTTATTCAGCCAGCTAGCCCTTGTACATTGTGTTTATGGCTGGGAAGGCTCTTGTATTTCCTTTCCAAGACTACCATTTGATTAACCTGCCATCAGTTCTCAAAGATTCTAAAAGACAGAGGCTTCTCTACTGCCATTTTAGTGCCATGCGTGCTACAAGAAACCCTGATAATCAGCAAATGTTCTTTATCTAGGATGAGAAAAGCATTCAGTAATGTACTTATTCAACTGTATTTTGAAATTGTGTATGTCTTCTTAGAGAGGCGATTTTCCACTCTAAGGTGCAACGTGGACACAGGACAGCAAGTTCTTATTTATTCTCACGTCTACCTGAAAGTGGGAATATGCTATTATTAAAACTAAAAAAGCTTCATATAACCATATACATATATGTTTATTTATAAGTAAATATAAAAATATGTATGTATAAAAAAACCCTAACTAACTAACTAACCAACTATATTAGTGGAGATATTCGTCTTTAATGTGGAGAACCATGATTTAGAATCTTTATCCTAGATATGATAACGGCAGGCTAAGTAGCTATTAGGCTTCTTAAAAAATACTTAGAATATTTCTAACTTTACTCAGAAAATTTAATGCTTAGCAATAAGGCAGTAAAACCAATCAAAATATTAATTAATACCTCATTGACTCTTTTTCCTTATAGACCTAAGACACAAATAAAATGTTATCATATAAACAAGCAAAAGAAGTTATACATTAAATACTTATTGACAACAATTTAACTTCAGTAACTTTCACAATCACTGAAAGACCTAATTTTAGTCCCACATTCCAGATAATTAACATTTCAGTCAAATTAACTCATCAACAACTTAAAACTTAATACTCCTATGAAATATTTAATTTCTAATCCTCAAAACTCATGTTGTTATGAGATGAGATTCATGTGGATGCTAGAAATAGTCTCTTTTATGACTTCAACTCATAGTACTTGCCACTCCACATTCCTAAATCACATATTGCATGCATGCGAGTGAGCACTGGCCCCCCACATTTGCTGCATCTTCATGATGGTGATGAATGAGTGTTGTAAGAGATCAGCAATGTGGGGAGAAAGAATAAAGTGACTGTAGTAGCTACTTCTGCCTGAAATCACAGAAATCACATTCCTCAACATTTAGCAGAAATAAGCTGATACACTTGCCTACATATATCTGCCAAAACCAACTTGTTACTTTAAAAATGCAGCCAAGAGGGCAAGCATACATCTTTACAAATTTTCCCTGCATGTTTCATGTTCAGAGCTAGATTATCCCCACTTTACTGCTGGCTCTGCATTTGTGCAACATCCCTGCTGATCTCCCAGAAGAGACAAAAGAAGAAGCTGTAATCTGCTGGTATTTTGGCAGCTGATATTAACAGCATGCTCAAACTGCAGTAATAAATTCCCATTCCTTATATAAAACCACTCATCCAAGAGGACAATAATCGGTACAATGTTGCTGATTTGTGAAGGTGCATAATATTAATTTATTTTTCATTCTTGCTTTGAGGAATCGAGAAATTTCCATTGCCAGAGGCAATAAATCAGACATGACAGACCAATGAGTTAGGCAAATCCTATGCTTATTTTTTAAGTACCCACTGCCAAGTTCTAAGAATTGTCCTGCCATCTGTGATTATAATAAACTTTTCTGTTAATAAAGAAACAGATAAACAGTTATGGTCCTCTTGTCCCATAGCTTAGTAACCCAGTGTTCAGTTCTGTTCCTTCAGACAGTTCAGAACGTGTGAAAATTATAAGATATATGCCAAAATAAAAAGTGAACGTTAAAGGTCCTGGTTTTTTTTGGTTGGTTGTTGGTTTTTTTTTACTTTGTATAAGAAGTGTTTCACAAAATCACAAAACTTGATGCTTTAGACCTGATTTTTTTTTTTTAATTGTTCTGGGTCTCTCCATCATGGTGACCTTTCTTCTGAATAGGTCAGTTTGTCACAGTTCCAAGATCTTCTGTTTGTTGGGGTTTGTAGAGCTCTGAAGACCACAGGCAGTCTTCTCTCCAGAATTCTTTATGACTGGAAAGACATTTGTGATTTATCACCAAAGCACAAAATGTAATGTGTTAGCAGTGATTACAAATGAATAATTACAAAATAATTTATTAATAAAATTTTGTCAGACCTTAGTCTCTCTTGCTAATAGTGATTTTTTTTTCCAATTGCCTATATCCCGATATATTTGGATCTGCTGTAAGATTTCCAGAGGCCTAGGAAAGCAAAATCCTCCCCCAGTTAAAGGCATTGAAGAAAGAATTTGAACAATCTCTCTTACTTTCAGTGCTGTAACCCCCATCAGATGGTTAGCTGAGGGTCTTCAGACAATAGGTTCATTTTAATGATAGGCTTTTTGTTCTTCTTTTAGTTTCTTCCTTAATAATAATCTAGCCTGATCTTCTACATAAATTTGCATAAAAACTTTGAGGGTTATGTCTGATTCTCATTTATACTGGTGACATTTAAACCCAGTCTGACAAGACAGGTTTACACCATTTTAGGTCTTCTTAAAGTACATTTAGTATAACAGTATTACTTAGTATAACTGAAAATCATCTCCTGTTCTCATGGTATATTCTAGTAGTGCAACTCCTATGAAAGGCCTACAGGGTAATAAGTAAAAATATACATTTTTTATGCGGATTTATATCTATAAAATGTTTGCAAATACATGCACATATACTTTTAGATGTATACATCTAAACACATAAAAATATTTTCCATCCTTTTCTACCAGGAATTAAGTTTAGCTATAGTAACCATTTGGCCATTCAACTTATTGCATTTACAGACTCATTCTTGTTTGATTCCCAAAGCTTTGGGTAAAAATTTTGTCCACAGTGGTAAAATAGTAGGTAAGAAGTTGGCATCCAGGCAAAACATTAAATGACTGGACAGAAAAGATGATAACTTCCTGATGAAAGAATGCAGTTTTGAATCTTTGAACATCTTGTTCCACTGGTTCAATCAGAAAAATCAATGCGTTGAAAATAGGCTTCAGGTACCCAAAGAAATAATTTAAACAATCACTTTTTTTTTTTTCAGTAAAATATGCCTAGATAGATATTCAAATTCCTTTGTCTTTATTTGTAATAAATAATTTTGGAATACTTCCCAGGTTAGAAATACTTGAATACTTCTATTTTACTGTAATGCTTGAAAATATTTCAGAGGAGGACAAAAACCGTTTTGAATAACACCCTTTGATGTTGTTCATTCCACTTTCCTTGCACTTGGCATCAGCTTAATATGTGTCACATTTATTTCTTTCAGAACCAACTACAATACTTAAAATGCAGCTGGATTCTATGATTGAGAGCGAGAGTTTTCCTCCATGTTATTTACAGTGCCCTTGCACACCTTGATACACTGCTTTTAGCAGCAAGCACAAAGCAACCATACCACAAAGATTTACTTGTTTCTTCTAGGTTTTTTTAAAACTTACTAAATTGTCAAGATTTCCTAAATGCTCTTTCAAGCTTTCTGACACTTCTGTACTCAGTAGAACAACACAGCAAAGGCATTGTTATTTGTTGCAATATTTTGTTATACCAAGTGCAGCTGTTAGGAAGCTCCATGTCTCTTGCAAATAAAATATTTCAGAATTTTCTTCTCTTCTGACTACTTTTGATTTACTGCTGCTATTAAATTATCCTTAACTTTTTCTTTTGTTGTTGTTTTTTCTTAAAATCGTAAAAAAAAGGGAACACAAGAGTCGAGTTTTTTTCAGATATTAATTTGGTGGTTGTTTTCTGATATTTGCTGGTGTATCCAAAAATTATCACACCTAACAAGGAGATGAATATTTCTTTCAGAGAAACAACCTGCCTTTCTCTCAGTTACACCTTTTTACTTAGTTTAATTTTTTTTCCAAGGTTGAATGATGGTCATGGTGCCCATCATTAATAGGTGGACTGTTAAGCTATTACTTTAAGCAGTCAGCCAAAAGGTAGGGTGGCTGGAACACAGTTGGCAGTCCCTTCTACTTATCAAATATGTCATATGAATGTTTATGTGGTACAAAAAATATATATATACACACTATATATATGTATAAAAAGATATATAAATAAATATACGTTAGCAGAAAAACCAACATTTAACTAACCAGAAACCTCAAGTTCATCTTCCACGTGTATCTTCCAGCTCTTTCTTTACTGTGTCTTATTTTTTTGGTTAACTTTCATGTTAAACAAAAACTATTTTTCCCAACCTGTTTTCTTATCACTAAGATATCTTTGGTACCTATGAGTTCTGTGGGATCTCTTCTACACTTTTAAAGAAGCATTTATTAGGTACATATAATGAAATTACTGACACTGATAATTTCAGCAGTAGTTTAAAAGTGGTCTTGATTGCTGAAGTCCAAGGGATATTATCTGTATCGGATTATTTGATCTGACTAGTTGCACCGTACCTCTTTAACATTATCTGCGTATTAAGTAGATGAAAACAACCCAAACCCTCTAGTCATATGGTTTTTTCTGTTCTTTTAAGACAAGTGAGCGCTTGGTATAGAATCCAGATAAATTCTGGGCAGGGTTTTGCCCAACCTCACCATGAACCTCCTGTACTGACCTCTCTCCTAGCTGGACTGCCTTATTCTTTTCCAGTTTTGCAGTGGGTGAGCAAAGGTGAGGAAGATGGACAATTTCCTCTTCCTAGCAGAGTCCTGTTAGGGGATCAAACTTGCTATTTTTCATGATTGAGGCAACAATTTACATACTTTATCGAAGACGTGAGACAATTGAAAACAATGGGAATAATCTGACAGATTGGGAAGGATAGTCATGGACATAAATTTTTGCTTTTCTGCACTGTACCCCATTGAGCCTGGCTTAAAGGAGAACAGGGGATGCTGTAAAATGGAGCAGCTCTTGAAGAGAAAATCTTCTATCACGGGCCTGTTATAGAGGCTATTCTTTAAATACGTCAGCTTCGTTTCCCCCTTACTATACATGTACCTATACAACAAGTTCAATAGATTTACAAGGCAAATCTCAAAGACAGTTTTATTCCTAACATTTACTTAAACTTCAATTTTATGTTTTATATAACAGGAATTTGCCTTGTATTCTTTGGAATTTCTTAGCCTTAAACACTGCAACAATGTCATCCTCCAGAGTTTTATATCTCAATAGGGTACTATGGGATATTAGGCTTTTAATTACATTAGATTTCATTCAGTCACCTATAGCTAGGAAAGCTGAATGTGGGTCTTGGAAAACATACTGAATGAAATTACTTTAACTCATTCACCTGATGAAAGATGAACAGCATATATAAATTCTGGACATAATAGAGAACTAAAAATTGCCAATATTTAGGTCAGTGTACAGGTTAAACAGGCAGTGCATAACTAAAACTACAGTTCACAGACTCACCAGTCAGTCATACTGTAGAGCTACATATACTGGGGCTACCAAAAAGAGGTTAAGAAATATCTGTTGTTTTAATGATAATTAAAAAAAAATAAAAAAAATAAAAAAACCCCAAACATAACCCCAAAATCCCCCAAACCAAAAAAAGCAAATTAAGAAATAAGCATTTTATTATAACACCAATACCACATATACAATGACCATGTTCATGCTATTCCATACCATAGTGGAAGAAAATATTCCCAGGCACTGGAAATCAATCAGCTCTGCTGCTATTTGTTGAAATGGCTCCAGGTATGCTTTTGGCCTATGATGACTACCAATCTCTCAAAAAATTTCTCAGTGTGGTCCATGAATTATGATCATGATCAGGTGTCATTCCCAGTAGACAGTTTCCATTTGCGCACCTGTTTTAGAGATTAAAAGAGTTTGTATTACTACAGATTTGGGCTGTTCTATGACATCCATCAGGTCACATATTAAATTTATTTTTAGACACAAAGTTAATGTAGAAAAATAGGAGTAAAAAATTATATTTAAACCTTAGAAGATAAACCTCACTATAAAATGCAGCAATTGCTGTAAAAAGAAAAAGGACATATACTCTTATTTCAAGCTGGACGTAGATAAATGAGACACTGCAGTGGCAGAAACAGATATACAAAGACTGGATGAAATGCTACATAGATAATAGAATTAAAATGGATGAAACTTGTGGCTAAAAATAATGAAAAAATCCCTAGTTAGGGAGTATATGAATGTATTTTATAATGAAATGATGAATTGGAAAACAAAATTTACAAAAATACTACATGAAAAAATAGTCATATTAGGTACAAAAATTTGTCAAGAGTTTCATGTCAGCAACAGAATGTACTAATTGGATATATGTAAAAAGAGATGCACTAATTGGAGTAGCTAGGAATAAAAAAAAATTCAGGAATCATTTGAGGATGTATCTGAGAATGTAAGGAAACTCAAACAAGGCTTAGCACTCCAAAAGTCCATTTATCCCATACTTATTTCTACAAGGAAAACCGCTCTTCTACAAAGGGATTAGTGACTTGAAGAGCAGGGTAGAATTATTATTTTTGAAGTCTTTGACTAAGCAATATACTCAACAGTGCACAGACTTACTGACACTTTTAGGATAGAGGATACAGAAATAAAAACATGTAATCTTTCCTTATATAGGAAACCAAAAGGATAAAATGAACTTTCTATTAGGGAAGTGAAAAGGAAAGGGAGGCAAGGGGAGATATGTCCTCAAGTTGAAATAGCTTTCAAAAGAAGAGGACTTTTGGTTTAAGGCTGAAGAAGTAAAACAATAAATCTGTCTAAAAACTAAGATAAAAGGAAGACAGCATAGCTGCCTAAGATGCTGACATAGAAAATAGTAGATCAAATTAAGGTAGAAAAAGGTAGGTCATATGAAAATAGAAGTTGGAATTCATATGTTCACTTATCTGCCTAGAATGATTCCTTTTAATGTTGGAGAATTCATGCCTTACCCTAGAACTTGAATAAACAAGTTGTAATAACTATTATACAAATTTGCAAGTTTTATGCAAATCCCAAACATGGGATACCATAAAGAACAGGGTTCTTAAAACCAGAAGTCTAATAAACATAATATTTTCTCTCTTTTTTTTGTTCCCTATTCCACATCAAAGATTAAAAAAAAAAATAATAGGGGGACAAAGTTCACATGTAATATTAAATACGTCAACTCAACAAAGAACCAGCTATGACAAACACATAAATATCAAGCAGTAACAGAGGAAAAAAAACCCCATAGACTTTCTGTTCTAGAGCTCAGCTGGAAGAAAATAATTAAAATTACTTACAAAGAGTGATTTGGGTAGAATGCTCCCAGCTGTTAGTAATTTAAATAGGAGCTTTCAATACTGGATGTATTTCTAATAAAAAACTTGTATAAATATTGTATAAAATTGTATCATACAGATTTTTTTTGTCTCATATAAGAATAGATTTTAAAGACCGCAATACAAAATTTAAAGTTAGAATTATCTAAAAACATGAACATAGGTGGTTTAAGCTCAACTCAGTGTATGACATTAAGGAAGCATTCACACGTGTCAAATCAAAGGTGAAGAAAAATTCTGCCTCTCTGTACTTAAAGCCAAGTACACAAAAATTCCCATACACTAAGTTATGCATTTTTTCTCAACTATTATTCTGAATTTCCTGAAGTTGTTACAAGAAGACAGCTAAGCTAGGGGAAAGTAGCTGTACACTAAATTTGAAAAATGTTTTTGACTTTTTCTTATGCATATCAGTTTTCAGAACATGAGGATTTTGTAGGATATGTGAATTTTCTCTGTCAGAAATGTAAGTAGCTATGAAATTCATCAGAGGACTATTAAATAAAGTAGTTCATGACCTAATCTTTAACCCAGACAGGAGGTAGCTCCCATTCACATGAATGAACTCCTTTTTCTCCTACCCCAAGGTGGTTTCATTTATGCTGCCTTCTAAAACAGTCCTAAGCCTTTGCTAACATCCATGTGAGCGTTGCCCCAGATAATGCCCATACCCAGAAATATACTAGTATTTAAACATTAAGAATGACAGCATAAACAAGACAGTCCCATGATTTAGTTTTGGCTACATTTCATTTTTTCTGTTTTGGGTAGCTCTGGCTACCTCTTTTCAAGAAGACTGGTCTGTAGGTGGAGCTAACCATTAACGATATGGATGAGAGCAAATAGTTGCCATTTGGTATCAGGGCCATCAATAAATAACTACCTACAGAAATAGTCACAGGTTTCATGAAGGCTACTTCTATTTATAGTACTTAGGTATCCTATGCAGTACCTTCCTGAACAGGTGCCAGGTGGCTCTGTACTCTTACTATGCCTAGGTTTCCTGAAGTTAGTCTGGTAGAAGTTTTCCCTGGAAAAACTACATATGCATCGTAAGTTTGCAGAGAAAAACAGAATGTAAACCTCTACAGTATGTATCAGTTTGCACATTACTAGTTACTGAAGAAAACGTCATTCTTACAAGTTTAGGATACAGTAATAGGTATATGGGATATGTTGCTTATAAATAAGTTTAGCAGTAATACATATTTAAATATGAAACAAAAAAAGGTGAGGAAGTAAACAAAGAAGACAATGGAAAAAAATAAAAAAGAATAAAGCTGTTAAAAACATACTTCTGCTTGTTTGCAAAATTTTTCTATGTTATTTAAAGTCAAGAAGTAGAACTGTGCAACTGTTCACGTAAGTATATAGAGAAATGAACAAATGTACAGAAGAAGGATGAAAACATATTTAAGACTTTTGTAATAGAATAAAATACATAATGCATAAAAAGGTGCTGGTAGCATTATATAACCTGTTCACTGGTTAAAAAGGGGAAAAAAATAAAAATTGCAAAGACAATTAAGGCTAGCAGTCTCATTAGATTTAAGTGATTAGCTTTTGTTTTTCTTTCATCTTGGCAGAGGTCTATGTCAAATTACTATCTACAGAATAAGCAATATTCAATATTCTTTCTCACCATTATCTCTTGGATAGCAACTACTTAAACTGAAAGTCAGATTTCATAACTGAGAATTTTGTTCTAGGAGATGAACTATGAAGGACAAAAAAGATAGTAAATAGCCACATATCACAGGTTTCTTAGACATAGAGAAGTAAAGGAAAAGTGACTATTTTAGGATGTTTCCTAGAAAAAAACCTACTTTTGGAGCAACCATTTAGGAATGTAATGAGAGTTCCTGGACGCTAACTGTGAAATGGTTTGATAAAAGTGGATAAATCTCTGTATCACTGCAAAAAATATAAAAATTTGGAAAGTATTCCTTTCCTTCATGTGTTAAATCGGTTCTGGAGAGACAGTCCAAAAATGTACATTTCTTATGAAAAAAAAAAAAAAAAAAGCAACAACTTTGGGGGTTTTCATCCAAAAATCATACAAGCTGTTTCAGAAACTAAAGATCAGCATAAACGGACATAACCAGGAACTTATAAAAGATGACCTCAAGGTAATTGTTTTAGGGAATAAGTATCTTTACTATATATATACAGTGGTAAAAATGCTAGCACTTATAAGTAAGTGGAGCTTAGAATATTTGTTGTCAGTCCTCTGAAATCATTGGCTCAATGCACAACATCTGCCAAAAAAAGCTAATAAAATGCTTGGCATCATCAGAAAAGGCAAAGACAATACAATGGAGGTTATAATTTTGCTGCTGTATAAAATCTTGTTGTGTTGACACCTTAAAACCAACACAGTTCTGGCCTTTACATCCCAGGAAGGATACAGTAGCATCAAAAAACGGTACAGAGAATAGCAACTAAAATGATATAGGAGGTGGAGCAGCTGCCTTTAGAATGAGACACTAAAACATTCACTTTAGAAAGGAGAAAGCTGAGGGATTTAGTCAAGTTTTAAAAACTCATGAATGTGGCCAATAAATTGAGAACAGATTTTAAACACATAAAAGAAAATATCTCTTTGCAGAACAGGTAATGAACTTCAGTGAGCCTGCAGTCACAGGAGAGAATAACAGTAGGCCATCAGTAGATACCAGAAGGAACTGCTGTTCGTTTGGGGAGGTGGTAAGGGTCTGCAGGAGACAGCCAAGCTCTTCTCCCTTCTCTTCATGGCCTCTCCCATTGCTATTCCTGTAGACAAAATACTGGGCTAGCTGAACTGCTGCTTCCCTCCTTACTGGTCTTGAAGGTCCCAGGAACCTGGCCAACCAGGTGGAGATGACCCTGTCACAGAACAGGGAAGCATAACAGCACACAGAGCACTGTCTATAAAATCAAGCAGTTACAAGTCCTAAGTGGGACTTGGAGCAGAACGGCTGCTGGATGGCAAAACCCATGATTCCCGTGGTGATCAGTGACCCCTCCACCATCATCTGCTTCCTCTGAGGACTGAATGAGTGACTAATGTTCTGATTCATTATCTGAGTCTAGATTACGACGGTTATATTGGTACAGCAAGCCAAGTATTAAGATTTGACGCAATCTGTGGAGGGTCCAGGTGATTAGGAGCTGTAAGCTAAGCTATGCTATGTAGTACAGCATAAGTGGTATGCTACTTATAAAACTGTGCTACACTGATTCTGCTTATAAAAATCCTTTGCTATTCTGATAATAAAATTCTATGCTATGTTAAACATAAAATTCTGTTAAAAAAGGAAGATTTAACGGTAACTACTACTTAGAGCTATCATCATTCTGCCAAGGATCCCCAAAAGAACTTGTCTGTCCCCATAGTGTTGGGTGACAAAACTTTATGTTTTTAACTTAAATTAGCTTAATCTTGCCTTCAAGAGCTGAAGAAGCAATTGAAATGAAATTGAAGAAATTAGTAAAACCGTGGATGACTGTCATCTATTTCCTTCCAATTTTCTGGAGTTATTTGGATGTGTCATAAAAATTTTGGATGAAGAATAAAGAGGTGATAAAATGCATCACACCATTAAAAAAAAAAAACAAACACATTTAAAAGGTCTGTGCAGGGTTGGGATGATTTTTTTTAAAGAAACAAGGAAACTATGCAAAAAGTTATAAAAATTTTTGCCATAGATCAGAAAATATGAGAAAAATATAAGAAACACAAAACAGGATGGCAAAAATACAGCAATCAGACATATGGCATTCTGTAGTGTGGCTGTTATTATTTATAGAATATATTATTGATTCAGAAGAAGAATGAATAATAATTATGCATATTTTGACTCAATACAAACAATTTGTGGTATTTAAATCTAAAGATAACTTTGAAAAACTTCAGGTAGTATAACTACACTACAGTAATTGCACAGAGACTGATACGGAAATTTCAGTTACAGAGGAATACATAATATGGATGACACCAAGCTGAGTGGTGCATTTAATGTGCTTCAGGAAAGGGATGCCATCCAAAGGGAACTTGACAGGCCTCAGGAGTGGGCCCATGCAAACCTCATGAAGTTCAACAAGACCAAGTGAAGGGTCCTACACCTGGGTTGGGGCAATCACCAGTGCTAGTACAGACTGGGGGATGAATGGGTTGAGAGCAGCCCTGCGGAGGAGGATCTGGGGCACTGCTGGATGAAAAATTGAACATGAGCCTTCCACGTGCACTTGCAGTCCAGAAAGCCAATTTTATCCTGGGCTGCACAACAAAAAGCATGGCCAGCAGGTTGAGGGAGGTGATTCTCTCCCTCTACTCTGCTCTCATGAGACCCTAACCGGAGTGCTGTGTCCAGCTCTGGAGTCCCTGGTAGAAAAAAGACATGGACCTGTTAGAGCAGGTCTAGAGGAGATCCACAAAAATAATCAGAGGCCTGGAACACCTCTTCTGTGAAGAAAGGCTAAGAAAGTTGGAGTCGTTCAGCCTGAAGAAGAGAAGGGTCCAGGGAGACCTTATTGTGGCCCTTTCAATAGTTAAAGGGGGCTCATAGGAAAGATGGAGAGAGACTTTTTATCAGTGCATGTAATGATAGAAAAAGGGGTAACAGTTTTAAACTGAAAGAGGGTAGACTAAATATAGATGTAACTAAGAATGTTTTACATTGTGGGTGGTAAGGCAATGGAACAGGTTGCCCAGAGAATTTGTGGATGTCCCATCACTGGAAGTGTTCAAGGTCAGGCTGGATGGGTCTCTCAGCAATCTGATCTAAGGGACGATGTCCCTGTTTATGGCAGGGTGGTTGGGCTAGATGATCTTTAATTGTCCCATTCATTCTATGAAGGAAGTAAGATTCACAATACAGTCTTAAAAGATGGTCTGCAGGATTCATTTTCCTCAAAGAGTTAGGGAATGCTTACAGAGCAGTAATCAAAATTAATATCTGAAAACAACATCCCTTGACTATTGGTATCTCCCCTGGTTTTGGCTGGGATAGACTTAATTTTCTTCCTAGTTGTTGGTATAATGCTGTGGTTTGGGTTTAGGATGAAAATAATGTTAATAACTCACTGATGTTTTAGTTGTTACTTACTAGTGCTTACACTAGTCAAGGACTTTTCAGCTTCTCATGCCCTGCCAGATGCATGAGAAGCTGGGAGGGTGCGCAGCCAGGACAGCTGACCCAAACTGGCCAAAGGAATATTCCATACCATATGACGTCATGCTCAGTATATTAACTGGGGGGAGTTGGCTGGGAGATGGCAACAGTTGCTCAGGATCTGGCTGGGCATTGGTTGGTGGATGGTGAGCAATTGTGCTGTGCATCACTTATTTTGTATATTCTTTTTTTTCCCTTCCCCTTCCTTTTCTGTCCTATTAAACTGTCTTTATCTCAGCCCATGGATTTTACTTTTTTTTTTTTTTTCCCTCTTCTGATTCTCTCCTCCATCCCACTGCAGGGGTGGGGAGAGTGAGCGAATGGCTGTGTGGTGTTTAGCTGTTAGCTGGGTTAAACCACAAGAGTATCCCAAAATAGATAGGACTCATCCCACTGCAGTTGCCATAGTAACAATGGCCAACATACGAACGAAAGGACAATGAGGGTGTAAGGCATCTGTAAAGGATTTGTCCTTTCTCCTTATTTCCACCATTGTTAGAGGACCAAACACCTCCTTAGCTGAACATGTATATTGTTTCTTATAGGATTAATCATCTAATGGATCTATTGAAACTAATGGGGAAAATGCAAAACAAAGTGTGAAGTCTATGGTCATATAAGTCCCCTTCTTACAGAAATGTTTCTAAGGTCAGGGGCAAAATAGTATAAAAAACCCTACTAAATATTCTAAATATGAAAGGGGCATATTTACAGTCCTGCCAGTGTAATAAAATACATGTTGAACAAAATAATTAATTGTGTATTATAATTTTAAGTTTGCGTTCATTACTAATATTTTAAATTTATTGCTTTTTTCCTTGCTTTTCTTTGACACATCAGCTCTTGCTGAACTAAGACATGGATGTTATTAATGTTTCTCCAAACTCATCAAGCATCACAGGCAAATCTGAACAAATTATGTCCATGTAATTGGAAGGTTGTAGAAGAAATAAATTCAAAGTTTGACCTTCAATTTTTTTAAATTATTATTTTTAGTAACTTAATACTCAGTATAGTGACATGTGACAGTCACAGCTTGTTACGAACTTTATGAAGAGTGCATACAATAATTATATATTGAACAGCTCTTCAATTTTCTGATTCCATCTTTTCTTGCCCAAATAAAATTAGGACCATAGGATAATTCAGGTGGGAAGGAACCTCAGTTGTTCTCTACCCTCACCTCTTGCTCAAAGCTAGGGGAGCTCTCAGGTCAGGCCAGATTGCTCAGGGCCTTCTGCAGGCAGGTTTTGAAAATCTCTGCCTTCATACGGAAAAAGTTTCTCCTTATTTATACCCAGTGCTCCACAGCTTCTTCTCTAGGCTGAACAAGTGCTGGTCCTTCAGCCTTTCCACATGGGACAAGTGCTACAGACTAGCAATCCTGGTGGCACTCTCCTAGACTCACCCTACTTTATTGATATCTTTTCTGTATTGGGGCACGCAGCACTGGACACTACTATTGTTCTTGTCTGACAAGTGCTAAGTAAAAAGTAGGGGTCATAGTCACTTGTCTGGACCTGCTGCCTGTGTTCTCATTCATGCAGCCCCAGACACTGTTGGCCATCTCTGCTGCTGGCTCACATTCAACTTGCTGCCCCAGAACTCCTCTGGGCCCTGACATGTTCCCCAGCTTCTCAGTCTCCACCCGTTATTAGAACAAAACAGTTCCAGTCAGAAGGGACCTACATCGACCATCTAGTCCAACTGCTTGACCATTTCAGGGCTGATCAAAAGTTAAAGCATATTATTAAATGCATTGTCCAAATGTCTTAGACATTGACAGGCTTCGGGCATCATCCACCTCTCCTTGTTCCAGTGTTTGACGACCCTTTCTGTAACGAAATACTTCTTAATATGAAGTCTTAACCTTCCCTGACGCAGCTTGGAACCATTCCCACACATCCTGCCACTGGGTACCAGAGAGAAGAGATCAGCAACTCCCTCTCCACTTCCCCTCCTCTGGAAACTGTGGAAAGCAATGAGGTTACCCCTCAGTCTCCTTTTCTCCAAACTAGACAAACCCAATGTCCCAGGTTTGCTGTTCCCAGATGCAGGACTTTGTCTTTTTGGATTTGTCATTTTTTGGATTTCATGGGGTTCCAGCTGGTCCATTCCTCTAGCCTGTCAGGGTCACTTTGGATGGCTGCCCTGTACTCCAGCGTATCTGCTGCATACCGCACAATTTGATGCCACCTGTGAACTTGATGAAAGTGCATAGTGTCACCTCCTACATAGGACACGCCCTAGTACAGACCCCTGCAGTACTCTTCTTGTTGCCGGTCTCCAGGCAAAGCATGACCCATTAGCTACAACAGTTTTTACCTGTCTAGTTATCTGCCCATCCAGACCATAATGTACCAACTTAAATACAAGAAACAGGCTGAAAAGGCCCACTAAAGTCAAGATTAAATGACATTCACTACTCTCCCTTTATACACAGGGTTTTTTTTGTGCCCAAAGGTGGTCAGGCAGGATATTTATATTCTCCTACAAATTGGTGCTGTGTAAGTCCAGAGCAAAGTAATCAAGAGATGTTTTCAAAATACATTTCAGCTTTTCATAATGTTTCATTTGAAAATGTGTAGACTTGGAACTTGTTAATTGCCTCTTGTAAGACAGTATAATAAAATAAAACTCTGACTACCCTTAGCAAACCAGTCCAGAAAAATAAAAATTTTCTAATTCATAGTAATACGAGACTCCTCGCAGACTATGGACTACTTTTTTGCAAATGACTAAGGACACAAATGCAATTAACCATCAAGGTTGCCTCCACACAAAATATACCACGCTCATTTATTTTGACAAGTGAGTTTTTACTTTAATTACTTACAATATAATTGTAAATTGTGCTAATAAATCAGGGACTTGTATCTCACTAAAGAAAAACTTCAAAGTAATACAAGCTCTCACTGCAGCTTTCGTCTATTAAATCTTCTCTGCAAAAAGACGTAAAACAACTGTATTATAAATAAATGAAATGGCAGTTCACAGCTACTGCAGAGAAGAAACGTCACACTCAGAATTGTGTGATTTCAAAGTGAGGGAAAATTTGAGAGAAATGAATGACAATGTGCAGAATACATAGAAAGAAAGCTAAAGAGGGTAAACAGCTGGCAGCAACAGCCTGACAGACCCCGGGGCAGACGGGGAATGACAGCCCTTTGCGTCACAGCATGGGAGGCACACCTGCTGCCCTTCCCTATTTAACCCCTAGAGGGAATGGGCAGAAGTGGGGAGGACAGATGACATTTTGTCACATGACATAGCAGATTGCTCAGACTAGCATCAAGTCAAAGCATCCTGCTTGCACCTCTCTGCATGCCTGGATTTTCTCTATGGAAAACAGAACCCACCAGAGATCAAATCTGAGGCCTGCAAAATCTTGTCTAAAATATTTACCTGCATCCAGCCTGGCCATAACACCAATGACAGGGACTGGGAAATGGTTCCAGATATAGCATAAAAAATGTAGCCTGAGTCCACCTCTCCTTCTACAACACTCCATGTCCATGACACATTTTGAGTGGGAGTTCCAATTACCTTATAGTTTCACAGGCTGATAAGAAGCATTCTCAGGTCTAGAAGTTAGATCCCAAAACACTCTTCTAGAGAATATCTGTGATTCTTCCGATGCATGATATAAAAAGCTGATGAAAATCTATGTTTAGAAATCAGCTCTATAAAAGGTGGAAGAGAGGAATTATGAACAAATATAAATTTGTAGGTTTAGGTCACCATTAAAAAGCATGGGATAGATAAATTCTAATTCAAAAAGTACAAACCCTATGAATCAGGTTAAAAATTATCTAAGTTAATTATGTTTGATTTGGTAATTTACCTTGGTAAGTCAAGCTGATGAAACAATGATTGGTTAGTTTATCTGACTCTATTTTACACATATCCTTTACTTTTACTAGATGATTTCAATTGACTCAGGTGAATTAACACAGCTCTGACCACCAGGCTAAGCAGAAAAAAAGCAATTCTCTTGACTTTCTCTTGACCTATAATCCTCACAAAAGTACACCTCATAGCTGACTAATAGAGGAAGCAGAGAAGTTTCTGAGGTGTTGCCCCTTTGCCACACCATAAGCAATGGATAATTAGTAACCAAGATGTGGGCTGCCAATAAACCAGATGCTTCTCTTTCTCATTTTGTTCTCATTCTCATTTAATTTACCTCATCTGGGTCTAAAACACATTAGAACAGTTGAACTGCAAATGAATATTCTGTGACTGGCAGACACTTCTCAATAAATCCAAATCTTCATAGATAAATGTGGGAAAAAAACAACCTGTGCTGGAAAGAAGGCAGACACAGAGAAGCCTCAGTGGGGTCCTTAGCATTTAGCTAAGGCAACCAGAGGGAAAGGACACTGAAAAGCATATGATTGCTGAGGCGTTGGTCTCATAAAACATTGAATAATAGCAGTGACTGTATTTGCAAGGAGGAGGTGGTATAGAGGAAAGCAAATTATACACAGCAAGTGGTATACAGTGCAGTAGAACAAACATAGTAAGTTTTTATATGAAATATGAAATCTGAAGCATGTAAGGGATCCAGACTTTTGAGAATCTCAAAATGTGACTCCTAATCAATCTCAAATATTTTCTTTTAAGTGGTGAGCTCTCTACAAGAGTAAGGCAGCTCCATATTTAACTGCTGTGAATCCAGACATAAGCAGATAATAATGACATAACTGTTGTCACTATGTAATTATTGTGTAGTAGTCATAACATCTTAGAACCATTAATAACCACAAGCACAAAGTGACAAGTGGACAAAAGCAGTTCAGAAAAATATGTGCAAGAAGTAAAAACTGAAAGAACAAACAGTGAAGATGTCTGGTATAAACAAAGCAATCTTGCAGAGCGGGTACTGACAGCATGACTGATAGAATCAGAATTATCCTGCAGAATAAGCAAAACCATAACAAGCTCTGATCCAAAAAAAATCATACCAAGGCAAGGTGAGGTCATTCCTTTCTCTTTGGGTGTGGGGGCAGAAGAGTATAAAGCATCAACATGGAGACAGGCAAGGTGGGGAATAAAGACATCCCAGCTTCAGCTTCCCTGTCAAAGAGCATGATCACCTTGATCTTGGTGACTAAGCATGATCATGGACCACAGCCACCAGTGTTACAGTGCTAACTGAAAACATGTTTTGCTTATGTGCTTGATAGTGATTACGTAGCAAATGATAATGTGTATTGTTAATGAGTATCAGTCCAGTTAAGGATTGTTTTCAAGTTTGAAACACCCTGATTTTTCGGTCCTCCAAACTCTGCCCTCAGAACAATCTTCAGTTCCCTAACTGGTGTATGAATCTGTATACTGAGTTGCAACAATCTCAACTGACCTTTGTCTTTAAGTGCTCCAGTGGTCAGTGGGAGATAATTTATGATTACTATGCAACCTTTGCTAAAACAGCACATAGTATTATGGTTTTTGATCCATTCATCATCTGTACACATGCTTGTCTTGCAAACTGCCTATAAACAGCTTGCATGGTTATGCCCAGCTAATCATCTAATGCCATGCTAAACTTCTGAATATTTAGGACATAATGCGTTTTAAAGAGGAATCCATAATCGTATGAGCGTCAAGACTTTCAGACTGCATGAACCTTGTCTAGAGGTTTGCTTTAACGTGACATACAAAGGGTGGTACTGGTGTACACTACAAGCTGGACATTCTTTTATTTCTTCCTCTACCAGTAATATGCTAGAATACAAATGTCTCAGTACTATTGAGTGTTTTCTGTTGTTGATTTTTACATGTTGCAAACCAGAACAGGTTTTCATTAGGCAGTTTCTACACTGACAGGTCTACCTCAGTATATTCTTTGCCCTAAAGAGCACCATTCCACTTCTTTTCTGTTAGAAGACTTGCTTTCTTCTCAGGAAGCAATTATTTTCTTTCATTTAGGATACATTTCAGTGTATCATTTTATTGCTTTGTCAAAGGTTAAAAGAAATAAAATATTTTAATAAAATGAATGTTATTAGGTATTAAAGAAATGTCTTTATAGATGTGAACATCTGCCAAGATCATATTGGTTGGGATTTTTTAGTATCTACTGAGTTTCTTTGTTCAAACAAGGTAACTAAACGCTCTCATCCATGTATGTTCACTTGGAAAAGACATAGAAGTATGAAATAAAATTGGTATGATAGTGTGATAGCCAGATTGGATTTCAATTGCAATAAGAGCTTTCTCCTATTCATAGAAATATTATTAAAATGTATGTGAATTTCTGTAGAGCATTATGTTGTTTTACTTGAAGGTGAAATTCTATTTTATAGTTAGAAGTAATGTGCAGTACATTTGATTTATGTGTTTGGTAATTGCAGCATAAAAATGCAAACCATGACAGCAAGGATACTAAATTTGTACTGAACTTTGTGAAGGAAATATGCAGTGCTCCATAAGTTTTGGCAGTGTAAAATCTATGATTCTGACTGTACAATACTTTAAAAAAATACCCAACCAAACACCTCTTAAATTAATTTAATTTTAATAAAGATGATGTATTACACATGTTTCCCCTTGGACTTTCTTTTGTGTCTACTCTGCTATAACATGACATCTCCTGATGGAGCTGGACCACAGACTGCCTGTTAGGGAATCATTGACTCAGAAGTACTGGCTGGCCAGGAGACCTGCCTGATGTGCAGAGCAGCAAAACAGAACTTTGAAAGTAAGAGGTGAACTCTTGAAGACAACTGCCAACATTCTCCGTTTTCTGGGTATGTTGTGAAAAGCCAGACTGCCTGGATAACTTTGTAAAACTCAGTGCCTTTCCTGAAGAGACACTTCAAACTTTGAAATTATTCATGGTAGAAAGGCTAGTGGTTTATGTCAGCCAAAACTCACAATATTGCCAGACAATTTCGGAGCTGTTGTTTGCCCTACTCACTTTTTCATGTGATGCTAGGATCCCAGGTTCCTGTGGGGAAAAGAAAAAGGAAATGTAGTCTGTTTTCAAAAGAGGAGCTGCAGGCTATGGCCAACACATAATAAATACAATCAGAATTAAATATTAAATCAGGTAGACATGCCAATCATTTGTTTCTTTCATGATTTAAAGGTACCAGATACACAAAACTGTTTAGCTGTTAAAACTTTTACAACTCTCTGCTGAACAGTAGTTACAGTATTATATTGGATGCCTTTGAAAGACATGCATTTTTAATACCCACTTAATCTAAAGAAATGTTAGAGGTCTTTTAAATACTGGAAGTCTTTTAAAATGTTTTTAGAGTTTGGGTTTTTTTTCCACTTATATTAAACTTCTTCATATGTGATGTGAGCATAGCATTAAGAGAATGCATTGTGATTACAGTTTACATGGAGGATCAAAAGGACCTTAAAATATATGTTTTGTTGTGAGTATCTTTAGATCTCAGTATTAATTTGAAATACATATAACTAGTTAAGGGGAAAATACTGATCTTCAACGTTGCACTGTGTAAGGGACTAGAAACTTGTCTCAACATTTTCGGCAGAATGGCTTGACTACCAAGGCTTCACCACGATGGCAACTGAGGAAGTTCTACCCAATAGGAACATATATATATCTATATCTTGTTGTCTCGGAGCACAAAAGCCCAGTCCTCTGCACATGCGCCTGGCCCCAGGGTCATCTTACAACATATGGGAGGGGGGCTTGGACCCCCTGGAACCCTCTGGAACCGTCAAGCATCCTCTAGTGACGATACTGCGCATGCACCCCACTGCCGAGTGGGAGGTGTGGCCATGCAAACCAGCTCATTGACTGTGCAATGGGACAATGCTATAAAAGGCGGAACCAGCGGAGACCAGCTGGAACGTTCCCCCACTGGACTGAAGATACATTGGACTGACGGGATGCCACAGATCTGTGGTGGTAGCTATTGCAACTCTCTCCCTCTCTCCCTTTTTCTCTTTTTTCCTCTTTCTCTTCTTTTCTTTTGTGTACTTGTTGGTGGCCAAATAAAGTGACTTGGCACTTGACTCCATTTTGAGTCTTAATTCTGTTCCCGAGAATACAACAAACCTGGTCACGATAACACATCCAACTGAACATCACTCCGAAGTTAAGCCCAGCCGCCCCCAGCCACCCAGAATTATCTGAGGTTGGTTAGAAAGCAAGGGGGCTCAACTTCTGCCAAATTGTGCAACCCAACAGTGGATCATGACACACTTTTATTGGGGAAGAGTGGACTGCTGTGACTGGAGTATTCAAACGAATTTGAGACACAAGGCAAATCTCACAACTTGAAGCAAGCATTTATATAGGTTCATCTACTAGTTCAACCTGTCTGTTAATAACTAAGAATCAAGCACTAATCAAATATATTAGTCAATCCTAGTATAATTAGGTATATTTAAGTGCACTATAAGTCATTTAAGCTCTGATCGTTAGAGTTGTTGATGGTTCTTGGCTTCTAAGATTGACACTGCCAAGCATGGGAGCTCTGACAAGGAAAGCTGGAACTGAAGGGTGTGTCTTCTCTATTTACCAATCACTATTAAATATGTCTGGTGTTAATATGCACTTTTCTAATCAATCAAGACCAGTCTGGTCCAGAGGATTAATTCCTCCTCTTATTGTCAGTATCAGCCTGTTCCGCCTTGCCAGATGTGTGTTATCTAAGATTCTTTCTGACTTCTCCAAATGGGTGTTATCTGTTTGCATAATGGATACTTTAAAATAATATTTATATAAACAGAATTTTTCTGTAAATATGAAATGCAATTCATTTGAGAAATTCAGATTAAAGAAGACAATAATTATTTTCATATAAGAAAAGAACTGAAAGTGTATATTACTCTACTTTGTGTAGGTTGGAAAAATTAAAGGCAGATAGGCAGATTATAGAGTGGATTATTTTGCTACCCAAATTTCAGGTTTCAGTACAAAGTGAGAAGTATGTGTGTTTTTATTATATGTATTTGGTGCATATGTACATTTATTTTATCTTGATGTTATTTAGTCTTTTTTCTTCTGGTTAAGTCAATGTATGAAATGAATAAAAATGTTTTAATAAACATTATGTTGAGAACATTTTTAAATTTTAAAAACAAAAAAATACCTTTTTGTAAAACCATAAATATTTTCCGTTATTTTCACATCACTCAGTGCATAAGTTTTTCCAGTTCAAAATAGTTACTAGTTACTTTTTTCTGAATTTGCAAATTGATTTGTGCATCACTTCCACTCTACTCTTACAAGAAATGTGCTTTATATAAAATTTACAATAATAATTGTTGAGTATAATTGGAACATTTTTCTCCTGATTTTATGCCCTGTGACAATGTTTCCTCCTATGCCTCTTTATACCAAACATGCTAAAGTCCCATCTTGTCTTGCTCTCTCCCCTTCCCCTGTAAACTTTTCACTTCGATGTCCAAAATCAGTTCAATCCTTGATGAATGATTAATAAATAAGTAATCAATTCTTACAGTTTTCTACAGACACTATGTAGTCTGGGACATTTTCATACTGTCAAAACCAGCAAAACTGATGTTGTAAAAAGACTGAAAAATGCTTAGAACTGAATGTGACACTCATACAACAAGCATTTGTCAGTACTAGCAAATTATTGTTAAACTAGAATGCAGCCAAAAAAATTGAATAGGTAGCTGGCATTTCAGAAAGAGTTATATAATTTAAAAAAAGAGGGGGAAAAAGTTTTGGTTATACTATAAGATTACACAGTTGCAAATTTAAAGGAGAAAATTATCAAATTGCATAATGACTGTACTGGTTCGGCTTGAGCTCCCATACCTATCAGGCATTTATATCTACCACACAAAAGTGCTGTTTTTAAATGGTCTTTGCATTAATATTCACATATATTTATTTATATCACATTTGCAAACAATAGAGGCAGAAGGTGACCTGAAGAATTCCTTTTGTGGAAAAGTCATTAGTAAAAAATTAAGAACCATACTGTGTTTACTTAAAAAACTACATGAACTTTAGAGCTGAAACTGACATCTTGTTGCCACTATAAAAAGATGCCTTGAATTGGGGCTTGAATGTTTGCTCTAAAGAAAGGGATAGAAAGCAGTGGCTTTGGGGAAAAAAAAAATCTTTGACAATACAAGTGAAATTATTAAGTCATTAAGTAATTAATCAGTTAAGTTTTCATTTTAATAAGCTACTTGGGGGAAATTATAATATGCAAATAATTCATATTTTCTCCCCAGGGCCAGATATCTTAAATTGATTTGAAACCTATAACTAATACTTTTTTTCTCCTTGTCTCTATGTATGACCTAAAATGATTGTTTTTAACTAATCAACTCCTCACAAGTCTTTGTGTTAAATGGGAAAAGAAGCCAAGTGTCAGTGTAGTATCTTTTTTTTACTTGGAAAGAAATGTCCTTCAGGATCTCACAACACCAAGTGCTAAATTAATAAAGAAATAAACTTACTTGTTTCCTGGGTTAAAACCAATCTTGGTCTCATTTTATATCTAAAGAGATGGCACAAATGAGGGAGCAAAAAGTAGACCGGTTCTCACAATATCTGGCATTTAAATGGTATTGCTAATTTCATTAACTTCTCTTCCTTGGAGATTCTTAAATAGCTTTCTTTGAAAGAAGCAAAAGGCAAGACTGTTTAAGATCACCAGTATGGGTTTTTTTTTCAGTTCCTTATCAGAGATACAGAGTTTGCATTCTACAAACCTCTGGGCATGATTAACTAGTTATGTTGAAACTAACATTTGAAATGGTGTATAAATACTGGCCTTAGGAATAACACATGTTTTATTTAATATAAAATATTTTGGTGACATATTACAACAAATGCTATGTAAATGATTGAAATTTATTTATAATTAGTGAGATTTAATTTCCATCCTTAAATATTGAAAAAATTTATAAATTTTTCTTTGTTTCTCTCACCTTGACCTGCAGAACTCTTTCATCTCCAGAACTTAATTATTTCAGAAATAGTAAAAACATCAATAAAAATACCAAATAGAAATTAGAAAAAAGATTATTTCACAGCAGTAACGCTTAGAAAAAGATGATTTTACAGCAGTAATGCTTGGAAAAATGAATGAGAGTCAGAAAAGGAGCATAGAAGGAGGGCTGCTATAGTTGTATTTCACAGGAAGTATTTTTTAAAATATAATAGCTGGAATACTATCCTATATATAACATTGCTCTATTTCTAGGCATATATAGTAGCACAGTGACTAACAGTAATAACAAAAAAGAGGTTATCAGTGATTAAAAAAAATCAGAGAGTTGAATAATACTATGTAAGAATGAGGAAGTATTTTATTTTCTTAATGTAATTCTGGAGAATATAAAAGCACAGTTACAAAGTGTAGATATTTTTGTGTTGTAAGTTCGTTCAAACTGGCATCCAAGGCTTCTGAAAAACTGGACAAAGAGCAAGAGAACTTATGGTGGTTTTTTCAGACATCTTTTAACACTGGAAAAGTTTGGGAATATTGCCATAAAGTTAGCCTTATGACAGTACTTAAAAGGGTAAACAAGATGTCTTGAATAAATATAGACCTAATACACAACTTGGTTAAAGCAACAAAAGAAGAAGGACAGAGATGTTAGTACAATTAATGAAAATCAAAATAAGACTAAGTGAATCTACTGGAGTAATTTGCTACTCTTTCTTTTGAAGTAACATACCTGGTTGCTAAGTTTAGTAATGTTGATGTAATATATTTAGACTACTGTCACACATTGTACTCTGTATTGTAAGATATTTCAAATAAAAGACTAAAATAATGCAAAATCAAATGGCAAGCATTAGATAGAATTAGAACTGTGAAGTATGAAAATGCAGCTGAAAACAGAACACTGCAATTGAATTGATTAAAATTTTAATTTAATTCCTCTGAAATTAGTTTTTGGCCTCTTGGGGCTTTTTTTCTCTTTATTTTCAAACTCCTGAAAGAATATAAGTGGCAAGGTCTGTAGACAACCCAATCATTAAGGAAAGCAATAAAAACCATGAAAACAATTGGATAATTTGGTAAGTATTGTTTTGAAGCAATCAAATTACATGATACTTTCATAAATGCTGAATACATGTTACACTTCCCTTATGGAAAAGCTTTATCTATAGGATTAATGGAATGACTTCTCAGTGTGATACTGTAATTTTAAAGTGGTTTTACCAGACAGCAGGATTCAGCTGTCTATGTGGATTCATGTAGGTTCACAGCGTCAGTTCGCATCCTGTGGCAGCTCACCTCAATTTCAGCTGTAGCTGCAGAAGACACTCCCATTAATTTTGTCTTATCTACCAATCCATCACAGATGTCTTGTATTCATCATGGTCTCAAACATTATTACATGTTTCTGTTGAGGTAATTAGTTCTTTCTCAGCCTCTTAAGGCAACATTAATTGCATTGACTGGGTTTGCACGAATATAACAGGTGCTTAAACACCTGAACAATGTGTATAATGCTGCAAGTAAGAGTCGTCAGCACATATGCTTAATACCTTAACTCAGGCTGAGAAAACATAGAACGGCAAGTAGTCCAACTGAACTGAGTGATGTTACTCAAAGAGTGTAATGAGTAAGGTTTCAAGATTTCCTCCATATAAAGGAGAATCAAAGCATTATTGCTGCTTTCCTAGACAGAACATAAACTGAAAATAAACATTCTGGTAAATTGATGGGGTTATCTCTAGTACTCTTTGATGAGACAGAGTTAATTAGAAGTGACTGTCAAAACAGAAGTTACTTCATGTCAGAAGGACAGAATCTTTAATAAACTTAGGAATCCAGTGGCAAAACAATTTCACCCAAAAAAAGGCTAAGCTAGATCATGATCACTACTGACAAGTGTGAAATTCAAATTACACCTTTTTTGAAATGTTAGTTATAAAAGCATGAAATTGCATTCTTGTTTTGCAACTGGTGCTATACAGGAAGAGTCTAATTCATCACACAATATTTTTCTTGCATAACTGCCCTTTTAAAGATTGTCCCAAATTTATCCAGTTGCAACTTGAACAGGCAGCTAGAAAAAAAAATGAGAAAATAATGACTAATTTATAATAGGTTCTGATTTTTTCTTTGCCTTTGCTCTTGCAAATTATGGTAGGAGTATACAGACTAATTTTGCCATCTGTCATTATGCTAGAAAACTACATTTTCTACTCAGTGGAGAAAAATATGAATGCAGTTTTAAATTTGTTTCTTGGAAATTAGAAATAGTCAAGTAGCTAATACATAGAATGGGAATCAGGTAGATATTAGGTCTGCCACAGGTATATCACCTTTTGTTCCTTCCTTAGAATTGATCAAAAAATGATAGAAGGAGGATGTGCCTCCTCTTCAATATGTTTATTTTATCATTAGGAGGGAGTTACTCCTGCCTGCCTTCTGGATGCCATCCCAGTGCACTCAGGGACCTTGGATCTCTGTCTCAGGCTGAAAAAACTGGCTGCTGCTTTCCTATTTGCATGTTTAACCAACAGCAAAGCTGTGCATGTCTCACAGAGACACACAAAAGCACACACATACGCACACACACACATCTATGTATCTAATAGATAGATATATCTATAAACTTAATATATATATTAACTGGGTTTAGAATAGATTTTCTACAGTTGTATTGAAACATAGAATTATAGAATCATTAAGGTTGGAAAAGACCTCTGAGATCATCAAGTTCAACCATCAATCCACACTACCATGTCTCCTAAACCATATCCTCAAGCACCATGTCTACAGGTTTTTTGAACACCTCCAGGGGATGGTGACTCCACCACCTCCCTGGGCAGCCTAATCCAATGCCTGACCACTCTTTCAGTGAAGAATTTTTGCCTAATATCCAATCTAAACCTCCCCTAATGCAGCTTGACACCATTTCTTCTCACCCTATTGCTAGTAACTTAGGAGAAGAGACCAACACCCACCTCTCTACAACCTCCTTTTAGGTAGTTGTAGAAAGCAATAAGGTCTCCCCTCAGCCTCCTCTTCTCCAGGCTAAACAACCTCAGTTACCTCAACCTCTCCTCAGAAGACTTGCTCTCCAGACCCTTCACTAGTTTTGTTGCCCTCTCTGTACACATTCCAGTAGCTCAATGTCCTTCTTGTAGTGAGGGGCCCAAAACTGACCGTATTATTTCAGGTGTGGCCTCACCAGTGCTGAGTACAGGGGCACTATTACCTCCCTGCTCTTGCTGGCCACACTATTCCTGATACAAGCCAGGATGCTGTTGGCCTTCTTGGCCACCTGGGCACACTGCTGGCTCATGTTCATGTGGCTGTCAATCAGCATCCCCAGGTCCTTTACTGCCAAGCAGCTTTCCAGCCACTCTTCCCCAAGCCTGTAGAATTGCATGGGGTTGTTGTGACTCAAGTGCAGGACCTGGCACTTGGCCTTGTTAAACCTCATACAACTGGCTTCACCCATCAATTCAGCCTGTCCAGGTCCCTCTCTAGAGCCTTCCTGCCCTTCAGCGGATCAACACGCCCACCCAACTTGGTGACATCTGTAAATTTACTGACGGTGCACTCAATCCCCTCATCCAGATCATTGATAAAGAGATTAAACAAGACAGGCCCCAACACTGAGCCCTGGGGAACAGCACTTGTGATTGGCCACCGACTGGATGTAATCCCATTCACCAGAACTCTCTGGGCTTGGCCATCCAGAGTTTTTTACCCAGCAAAGAGTACACCTATCTAAGTCATGATCCGCCAGCCTCTCCAGAAGGATGCTTCGGGAGACACTGTCAAAGGCTTTACTAAAGTCCAGGTAGACAACATCCACAGCCTTTCCCTCATCCACTAAGCAGCTGACATTGTCATAGACGGAGATAAGGTTGGTCAGGTACGACCTGCCTTTCATGAAGCCATGCTGGCTGGGGCTGATCCCTTGGTTGTCCTGGTTAGCGCACTCAAAATGTATCGCTCCATAATCTTCCCCTGTACCCAGGTCAGGCTGACTGGCCTGTAGTTCACTGGATTCTCCTTCTGGGCCTTCTTGTAGATGGGCGTCACATTTGCAAGCCTCCTGTCACCTGGGACATCCCCGTTAACCAGGACTGCTGATAAATCATGGTGAGTGGCTTGGCAAGCTCCTCTGCCAGCTCCCTCAGTACTCTCGATTGGAGAGAGTACTGCACAATGGTTTCCAGCTCCTCCTGTTTATTGCCCATGCTGCATGCATTGGCGTAGATGCACTTGAGCTGGGCTATTGATTTCACCCCTAACCTTGGCTTGCCACCCTTAGGCTCCTCTCTAGTGGGCCTGGCTATATCCCTTTCCCCCTTCAAAACTAGTTTAAAGCTCTCTCAGTGTGTCCTGCCAATTCATGAGCAGGCATTCTTTTCCCCCTTTGAGACAGCTGAACTCCATCTGCTGCCAGGAGGCCTGGTGCCATATAAACCTCCCCATAATAAAAACAACTAGACTTCCACTGATGGCACCAGCCTCTGAGCCACATATTAATCAGATGAGTTTTCCTATTCCTTTCAGTATTCTTCTTCCCTTTCACTGATGGCATCGAGGAAAAACACTACCTGTGCCCCCGATCCTTCAACCAGTCACTCCAGTGCCCTGAAGTTCCTTATAATTGCTCTGCAACTTTATCACCGTCAACCTGCATAACCAATAGTGGATAATAATCAAGGGCCCATACCAGACCAGGGACTTTCCTAGTAACGTCTCTGACCAGAGCCCCAGCAAGGCATCATACTTCCTTGTGGGATGGGTCTGATTGGAATATTGATCTCTATATTCCCCTCAGAAGTAACAGCCTACAGCAATTACCCTCCTTTTCTTCTTAACAGAGGTGGTCATAATGCATGGGGCTGACTGACTCACCCTAGGCAACCCCCTGGATGGATCTTCACATACATCCTCATTTGCCCGTCCCTCAAGTTCCAGAGCCCCCTATCTGTTGTGTAAGGGCAGCTGGGAAGGGAAGGGAGGACAGGAGGGGATTCACCTGCCACCTCAAGCAGGAATCTGATTTGATTGCCCCCACACCCTGTCTCCCAGGTCCCCTCCTTCTGCTTGGTGGCAAGAGGTAGGGGATCCTAAGTTTCTTGTGGAGCCTCCATCTGCTGCCTTGGCCCCAGGGATGGTAGGGTGTGGCTCCACCAACCTATCTCCCTTTCACATCCCATCTCACAACAGATGGCAGATGAGGACTCTAATTTTGCAGCAGTAAATGCATTCTAGGTAGTTTAATTTGAATTGTTTCTGCAATGTAGTTTGAATATCTAGTTGAGTTTCCTCAGCACTGTTACTCTAACTTAGCACATCAGTCAGTAACTATCAGTCACTTGTGACACAATTCTCATTTAATCAGAGGAAGAACAATGAAATAAAGCTTTGTGTTCTGTTATCTCCTAATTCTTTTCACTATTCATAAAATATTTCCAATAGAATCACTGTCTAAATCTTGGACTATCTTTAAATAAATATAATGAACTTAATTTCTGTCCATTGAACTGCAGGAACTAGACTGTCTCATTTGTTCAATTAAAAAATATTCATTTAAGAAACGAAATAGTTTGAACTGAACATTTACTTTGAATTCCCTATTGTAATTAATTAGCTCTAAGTTAATAGTTCTCACATACTGTAAAATTCGTACACCTCTACATGACAGAGCTGCCAGTAAAAATATGATTACAAATGTATATTTTCAAGGTGAGTTCAAAGAGGAAATATTGTATAATTTTAAGCAAGCTAGGACTTAAAAAATCATTAGTGTTTGTGCAGATTATAGTGTTTTAGATCTATCTGTTATGTGAGATGTTTTAAGCTTATAAAAGCGGCTTGCCACATTAATTGAAGAGCAACTTCACACTGTAATTGAAACACTGCTACACATGCTAAAAAAGATAGTTTAAAAGGTTTCCAAACCTTTCCAAGGCTTGCATGGTTTTTCAAGCATCCTAGATAAGAAAGTTTACTCATTTTGATCTTTCTTAAATAATGGCATTCTATTTTGCTTTCTGATTTCTTTCTACTTCTGAAACAGTTCTGTAAGCATTTAGCTATTGGACTTGTTAAATTTTAAATGAGTTGACTTTGATTTAATTATTTTTTTCTTTAAGTAAAAAGACACAAATATAAATGTTCAGAAGAACATTATTGTTCTTCCACATTATTCTTTCTATCAGGAGGCTGCCTTTTATCCTCACATTTGTAATAGTTAATTCATTTCAGAACAAATATATTAGCCACAATTACTTGAGGGGAAGAACATGTTGCAGGGACTGGTGAGATGGAGAAATGGTGATTAGCTTCTGGACATCAGAAATTAACATTGAGCCTAAACCTTCATTGATCAGAGTTCTCAGTCTGTTTGAAGATATATGTCACAAGAAAACTCTAGAAATCATCTCATTGCCAGCAAGCAGTCTGGTATTTTTCAGGCTGAAATTATTCTTACCAAGTGCTTTCACATGTGCTTTCCCCACATTATTACCACAAAAAATATATCCCTTCTCATGCATAAGTGTGGTTGGTTGACCTGGGCCAGCTGCTTCTGACCCAGTCTTTCTCAATCGGTGGTAAGTCTTCCTTTGTCCCAATTTGTCCTTTTTTCTCTGGGGGCTGAGATGCCTGCGGGCCAGCCTTAGCAGTAAAGTCTGAGGCAAAGAAGGCATTCAGTAATTCCACCTTCTCTGCATCCTGCATTACCAGGGCCCCTTCCTTGTTCAGCAGTGGGCCCACCGTATCCCCAGTCTTCCTTGTACTGCTGATGGATTTAAAGAAGCCTTTCTTGTTATCTTTGACATGCACTGCCAGATTTAATTGCAAGTGGGCCTTGGCCTTCCTTGTCACATCTCTGCACATCCTGAACAACATTCCTATATTCCTCCCAAGTGGCCAGTCCCTTTTTCCACATACTGTGCATCTCCTTCTTCCAGTCTGACTTCTTCTTGCTGGTGATGCACTGATCTTGAGCTCAGATGAAGTTATCATTGAATACTGTCCAGGTCTCTTGGAAGCCCCTGTCTTCCAGAGACCTGGCCCATGGAATTCCTCCTAGCAGGTCTTTGAAGTGGCCAAAGTTGGCCCTCTTGAAATCCAAGGTTGTAACCTGACTCAAAGCCCTGCTTCTCCCTCGCAGTATCCTAAACTCAACCATCTCATGGTCACTGCAGCCAAGGCTACCCCCAAGTCTCACATCCTCAACCAGCCCTTCCTTGCTTGTTAGGATAAGGTCAAGCAGCACATCTTGCCTCATTGGCTCCTCCACCACTTGCATCAAAAAATTGTCCTTGATGCTCTGCAGGAACCTTCTGGATCATGCATGGCTCACTGTGTTGCTTTTCCAGCAAATATCAGGGTGGTTCAAGTCCCCCATGAGGACCAGAGCCTGAGAATGCGAGGCTACTTCCAGGTGTCTGTAGAAGGTTTCATCTACTTCCTCTTCTTGATCAGGTGGCCTGTAGCAAACGCCCACAACAGTGTCACCCATATTTGGCTGTCCCTTAATTTTTACCCACAAGCTCTCAACCTGTTCTCCTTCTACTCCAAGGCAGAGCTCGATGCATTCCAGTTGCTCCCTCACATAAAGAGCAACTGCCCCGCCTCACCTTCCTGGTCTGTCTCTCCTAAAAAGCCTGTAGCCATCCATGACCACATTCCAGTCATGCGAGCTGTCCCACCGTGTCTCTGTGCTTGCAGTGAGATCATGGCCCTGCGACTGCACACAGACCTCTAGTTCCTCCTGTTTATTCCCCATGCTGCGTGCCTTGGTGTACAGGCATTTCAGAAAGGTGCTTGAGTACACAGGTTTCCCCAGTGGGGTGTACAAGGACCCACCACAGTTATGCAAACCCTTAGGGTGATTGGTCTCCTGGTTGCCATCGCATGAGGCTGCCTAGGCACATTTCTTGCTGCTCAGGTTGTCCTGTCTTATTCCCCCATTGTGTGTGATGGTATTAGCATTGCCAGTTTGTCCTCTCCCCTCAAGTCCCTCAGTTTAAAGCCCTCCTCACCAAGTTGGCCAGCCTGCTGCCAAAGATTCCCTTGCCCCTTCCAGATAGGTGGAGTCCATCCCTCCCTAGCAGCCTATAGTTGCTGAAGGACATCCCATTGTCATAAAAGCCAAAACCCTCATGTTGACACCAGCCACGTAGCCAGGAGTTGATTTGTATTATTTGCCTATTTCTAGTTGCCCATTTTTCTCCAACAGGTAGCACGGAGGAGAAGATGACTTGGGCACCAGTATTTTTCACTTGCTTTCCCAGAGCTTTATAATATTGCTTAGTCCTGCCCAGACTCTGGCTTGCAGTGTCATTTATGTGCACATGGAAGAGTAGCAGAGGATAGTAATCAGTGCTTATGACAAATTCTGGCCCCTCTCAGTGATGTCTCAGACCATAGTTCCCAGAAGGGAGCAAACCTCTCATGACTGTCTGTCAGGTCGGCAGATGGGCGCCTCAGTGCGTTTTAACAGAGAGTCACCTGCTACGAGCTCTCATCTCTTCCTTTTGCAGTATCTACTCTAGGCTGCTGGTACAGTTGCACCTTGTGGACCTTGCTTGTGGGTGTCTGCAGTAGCTGAAGCTACAAATCTGTTGCTGGTGGCAATACTATGAGATGGGGGCTGAGGCAGAGCCATTCTTTTGTGGGACACCATGGTCCAAGATGCCTCCTCCTTCTCAGTGTTGTCTGCTCCAGAAGTGTGGTTCTCAGGCTGTTTATATATCTCTGCCTCGGTTCTACTAATATTAATATTACTCAGCCTTCTGTCTCCTGCAACTCAGCCAACTGGCGCAGCAGATCATCAACCTGTGCACACCCTGTGCAGGTACTTACCTTCCCACCAGGCGAGGGGTTGAGGCACACATTGCAACCCATTGTCTGTACTGAAGCGTCCAGCTCCGTCTGGGTGGATGCACCAGACCTCTCTGGGGCTTTTGCCATGATAACACTGGTATTCGCTCTGTGGCGAGTGCTCACCACCCTGTCAGAGACCTACAGAACTTCCCAGGATGTGGGCCTACAAGTGGGACGCACCACCCTCCCTGCTCGCCCTTCCTGCTTGAACTGACGCGCAAACTGACGCGCCACGCCCTGGCTGATGCACCACGCCCTGTTTGCCCGTCCTGTTCACCACACTACTTGTCATTCGCACTTCTAAGGGCTGTTTAAATCTCCCGATATTGCTTCTGGCAATGCCCAGGCCGCGTCAGCCTCCCTCGCAAGAGCTGCCAGGGCCTGCCAGGCTGCTCTGCGCTTCCTCGGGCTTCCCTGGCTCTGGGAACTCCCTTGTCTGCCCCAATCTAGCACCCAGCCGCGGGACTTACCTTTGCCACTGCTGCATTCATTGCCGACTGACAGGGCTGACAGTTACACCGCGTTTAAATCTCCCACAGTTGCTCATTGCAATGCCCAGGCCATGTCAGCCTCCCTCACAAGAGCTGAGAAGCAGCTCTCTTTCTTCTCCTCAACAGGGCAGGGGAAGAAAATAAGATTAAAAAGCTGTTGGTATGAGATAAAGACACTGAGATTGCTTACCAATTACCAACATGGGCAAAACAGACTTGACTTAGGGAAAATTAAATTAATTTATTGGCAATGAAAATAGATTAGGGTAGTGAGAAAAAATGACAAACCCTAAGATACCTTCCCTGCACCCTTCAATGCCTTTTTTTTCTCAGGCTTAGCTTGACTCTTTCATGCCCAACTCATCTGTCCATCTCCCTGAGTAGCGCAGGGGGATGGAGAATGGTGGTTTATGATCAGTTAGTAACATTTCCTCTCTGTCACTCCTTTTTCCTCACACATGAGAAGAAATGGCTTCAAGCTCTGTCAGGGGAGGTTTAGATTGGATATCAGGCAAAATTTCTTTACTGAAAGAGTGGTCAGGCATTGGAACAGGCTGCCCAGAGAGGTGGTGGAGTCACCATCCCTGGAGGTGTTCAAAAAACATGTAGATGTGGCACTTCAGGGCATGGTTTAGGCAGCCTGGGGGTGTTGGGTTGATAGTTGGACTTGATGATCCTAAAAGTCTTTTGCAACCTAAATGATTCTATGATTTTCCCCTGCTCCAGCATGACTCCTCCACAGGCTACAGTCCTTCAGGACACAACTCTTCCAGGGTGCGACCTCTCCCTGATGCTGTTGTTATATTGACCCACAAGCTTTTTAATCTTATTTTCTCACTGTCTAGTTGAGGAGGCGGAATAAAAGAGCAGCATGGTGTGTGTCTGGCTGCTAGTGAAGGTCAATCCACTACTAAGGATAGTATTTCATATTCCTTTATGTTAAAATGTATTTAGTTTTCATCAAGTGATTCACAAAATTGAAAAGGCTGTCCTTCAACACAGCTGTTTTTAAAATGAAAACTAATGGAAAAGCAAGTAAATAATATTCACTGGTTATTGTCCTGTGTGAAGGTTAATTTCTGGAAACTCTACCTCAGATGTCATGGTTACGATTTACATCCTCAGACAGAACTGCAATAAAGCTTCTTTCATGACAACAATTGTAGATTCTCTAAGACTTAGAATGTCTTTGGCAGGAGTCTGTTGAATATCTTTTTTTTTTTAAATTAATTAAAGATACTAGCCTTGTTCGAAATAACATATGTCTCAATATATATTTTTGTTTGACTATCCATTAGATTCTCGTGTACTTTTTTCATTCATTTCAACAGGATTTTCACTCATACAGCTAACGAGATGATAGAACCCAAATTCCTACCAGTAGTGCATACACCAGAGTGAGGTATTTTTCCTCCCTTAGTTGAGATAAGCTTTCAGCCAATGAAGTTGCTGAATTAACAACATTGAAAATTAGTTATTGATAATCAACGCAATGGTAAACACAAATTTTATTTCCTCTTTGATTATTGACTGTAAAGCCTCCAATGGTTGGGATGATTAAACATCACAGTTTTGTATGTAAACTTATAGTGTCTAAATGTCTTGGCTTACAAACCTAAAGATGTGTAACATGAAATCTTGGTTACTTCATTTTGTGTGTTCAGATCTACCTCAAGTTCAAACCATTATACTGAAAAGAAATAGGAGTTATTTAATTAGATGATGTAGCTGAATATCCAAATTAATAAATAAAAGTGCTGATTTGATATTTGCCTATATTTTGTCAACAAGTTTCAAATTTCTTCATGCTCACCTGTTGTGAACTGAGGTGAATAGTATTTATTTAATTTAGAATACAGAAAGGCATTAAAAAAGATAAAATAAAATGCAATTTTAAATTATAATAAAACAGATATTGTTATTAAATTAGATTGCAATATTGAAAGTCAATATTTTGAGTACCAGCCAAATGAAAGAGTGTTAATTATTTTCAAAAGAAAAACAATCAGCACAGTATCACCAAAACAGACAATTAATTATTCTGTGTTGAAGGTGCCCACATATGAGGGCGGATGAGGCTTGAAAAGTGATGATCTACTCCTTTGAAAAGATTCAAGAATTATCTGTGTAGTCAATTAAGAGATGTAGACATTACTGACATCTTTCATGGACAATCTGTGTTTCGCATGAAGTGGCCCTTCTACAAACCTTGAATACTTCTCTGTCTTTGAGCAGAGGTATCTAGCAACAGAGATAGTAACCTTCTTTTAAAAAAAATACAATTTTCAGCAGCCTACTGGCTAGAAGGGAGAGGCAAAGCAGTATTAGACTAAAGAAAGCAAGATCAATAGTACCCAACTATTGATAGTTACAAGGCAGGTGTGAAATTCTGACCTGGTCATTTTGAGATCTCTTTGTTAATAGAGAGAAAAAACAGGTGAATTGCATTTTGTAAATTCTTAATTAAAAATAAGAGGAGTTGAGAATGACAGGTTCAGGTCTTGACATCTGTGTTTGGCCAGATGAATCTTAATCAAACCAACTGGTCAGGGTGGGGGAGTGTGGGGGGTGTGTGAATTTTCTTCTTTACAAAAAAACCCCACAAAAATATTATCAACAAGACAAGTACGCTTATTGAAATTTCTAGCCATCATGTTTACCATAAATTTTATTTTGTTTTCCATACACAAACTGTGAATTGAAAACTGTACCATTTCATTGATACAGATATTGACAATTTAAGGTCCAGATTAAAACAATGGTAACACCTGTGTTGCTTAAATATCAGAGTAAGTTAATGGAATCATTGTTTGGTACCTGCATATGTGCAAAAATAATTACAATTGATGTAAGCACTTGTCCATAATCAAGGAACATGGTAGTTACTTTGAAAAAAAGAGAACCACAGAAATAACAGGACCTGCTAGTTATCTCAGAGAACAATATAATAAACATGAAATGCAGCTGTTTATAATGTATTGCTTGCCTTCTTCACCTTTTGTTTTTTAATATAAATCTATCTGCACGCATCTGTCTTACAACGTAGTCTTCATTTAACTGCTTAATGTTACTAAATTAAGTAAGGTTTTGATTTAATATCTATATATATTTATAGTCATAGGTCTTCACCAGGCAGACATAGCTATACTTCTCCTCATCACATACTTTTCAGTTTTATTCATTGTGTTTGTTTTCAAGGTCATGTAGCACATTGTGATTCAAACCCACTTCATTTTCTGACCCATTTGTGTCTTGGATTTCATCACTTCCCTTAGCATGTAGGCACTTATTACTAGTCTTAGATGGCTCCTTTTTATGTCCGAAGAAGTCTATTTTAGCATTAGAAATTTTAACATCACTGGCACAGAAAAAAAAATAATCTCATCTTTTCATTAACTAGTTTTTAGACAGATGTTTTCTGAACTGGTATCAAGAATGTTTTGGATAATTGGAAGAAGAAGGGAGAGCAGTGGATGTTGTTTACCTTGACTTCAGTAAGGCATTTGACACTGTCTCCCACAACATCTTTATAGGTAAGCTTAGGAAGTGGGTGTTAGATGAATGGACAGTGGGGTGGACTGAGAACTGGCTGAATGGCAGAGCTCAGAAGGTCATGATCAACAGCACAGGTTTTGGTTGGAGGCCTGTAACTAGATGTTCCCATGGGGTATGTGCTGGGTCCAGTTCTGTTCAACATATTCGTCAATGGCCTAGACAAAGGGACAGAGTGTACCCTCAGCAGGTTCACTGATGATACAAAACTAGGAGGAGTGGCTGATACACCAGAAGGCTGTGCTGCCCTTCAGCAAGACCTGTACAGGCTGGAGAGCTGGGCTGAGGGGAAACTCATGAAATTCAGCAAAAGCAAGTGCAAGGTCCTGCACTTGGGGAGGAACAACCCCATGCACCAGCACAGGCTGGGGGTTGATCTGCTGGAAAGTGGCTCTGTTGAGAAAGACCTGGGAGTGCTGGTGGAGAGGAAGCTGACCCTGAGCCAGCAACGTGCCCTTGTGGCCACGAAGGCCAGTGGTATCCTGGGGTGCATTAAAAGGAGTGTGGCCGGCCTCCCTTCCAGGTTGAGGGAGGTTATCCTCCCCCTCTGCCATAGTGAGGACACTTCTGGAGGACTGTGTCCTGTTCTGGGGTCCCCAGTTCAAGTAAGACAGGGAACTACTGGAGAGAGTCAGGCATAGAGCTTCCAATATGATCAGGGGACTGGAGCACCTCTCTTATGAGGAAAGGCTGAGAGACCTGGGTTTGTTCAGCCTAGAAATGAGAAGAATGAGGGGGGATCTTCTCAATACTTATAAATATCTAAAGAGTGGGTGTCAAGAGGATGAGGCCAGACTCTTTTCAGTGGTGCCCAACAACAGGACAAGGGGGAATGGGCACAAGTTGGAACACAGGAAGATCTACCTGATCATGAGAAAAAACTTCATTACTGTGAGGGTGCCAGAGCAGTGGAAGAGGCTGCCCAGGGAAGCTGTGGAGTCTCCTTCCCTGGAGACATTCAAAACCCACCCGGATTCATTCCTGTGCCCCCTGCTGTAGGTGTCCCTGCTCAAGCAGAGGGGTCGGACAAGATGATCTCCAGAGTTCCCTTCCAACCCCTACCATTCTGTGATTCTGTGAATGCTAGCACCATATTGAAGTGTGATACTGAAGTAATTTTGAATAAAACTATAGAAGCATTTGAACGTAGAGTTTTAATTTTGTTGGACAAAAGGGGTACTTCATTCTTGCATAACCAAGGAAATGCAGATCAAAGAGAGATCAGCACTAAACAAGCTCTCTGTATAGAGTACATATAGATTATATAGGCTGTAAATTTTACTATATCATCAACATGAATCTTTATCATACAAAGAAAGAACACAGAAGCATGCTAATGAAAGTAGTGAGAATGGACTTTTTAAAAGATTATTCTGTATATGGTTGTTACTTTTATCTAAAAATTTATGGAAAGATCTTTATTTCATTGATAGGAGAAATGCCAAAACATATTTAGAAAACAACAATATTGTTAATGAGCCTGTTTTAACAAGCCTTGTACTGACATTAAAAACTAAAATTGCAAGACATATGTTCACGTAAGCAGTATGGAAAGTTCTTTTTGCATAGTTTTTTATCTGGGTTACATTAGTAAATACTATCTGACAGGTATGTGGTAGATACTTATATTAATTTTTCAAAGACATGACTTGAATGGTAAAGTTCAGAGATATCTTGTGAGGGAATAAATATAACTATCCAGTCATGGAGACACTTCTTTCCTGTTAGAGAACCAATTCCTGTGCAAGTTGGTAAAAAACACAGGATTTGTGACACCTACATTTATATCCTCTGCATTAGATCACTGTATTCATATCAGCCCATTTTGCACATAGTTCCCTCTGATAAGGCTATCCAAAATTAAGTAGCAGTCTAACTTAACTTCAAATTTATTTAGGAAAAAATTGCAAAGTTTATATGATTAAGTAGGAATTTTTCAACATTTTTCAAGTTCTGCTATGTTGGCAATGACAATCTTTTCCCCAAGAAATGAAATTCATGGTCTTCTTTAACAAGTATAACAGTTTTGACAAACTATAGTACAAAATCCAAACCATATAAGCTCTGAAACATTCATCTTCCAGTCAGGATAATTAGGGCTGTCAAATAGTCTGGTGCCAAGGGAGTAATGTCTAGAGGATTTCTTGTTTCTATGTTCACCCGTCTATGTTTCAGTCTTTCATCTTTAGCTGTCAATATACAGGACTCATCAATGTCTGTGTCAGAATCTACACCAGTATTTGCGGCAGACTAAAAACCTGCAGTTTAATATGCTTGTGTTATAGACTGTCAATCTTTTCACAGTCTTGCAGTTTTGAGACTGCTCCTAAGGTTGTAATAATAAAAACATTCTGAAAAGACATCCTGAATGTATATCATACCCAAATGAAAACAGTTTATTACATACAATGTTACAGAGGTTACTTATTTTTCACAAATTTCTATTTGGCTTGCACTTAACATACCTGCAACACCTTTTGCTATTAAAGTAATTCACAGGAAGAAAAAAATAGAAAATAGGACAAATAAAATATAGAAAATATAGAAAATAAAAAGCTGTCTTGAATTTTGTAAGACTTTTGACATAACATTAAAAATTAGAACCGAAGGGTGCTGTAGAGGGTTATTAAGATAAAACGATGTGTAAAAAAATGACAGAATATTCATTGTAACATAATAGAATTTGGAGGTATGACAGGAGGAGCTCTACAGAGCATTATCAGCCTTGGTCAGCCTGCCATTCATAATAATGTAAAAGTAAGTTTCTAAGGAGGTCAAATTGACTACACTGATCATCCTATATAATTTAAATTGCTATATAAGATGTTACAGAAAATCACATTCACTACATTTGGAGTTAAAATAAGATACCTTGTTACAGTTAAAGTAGACCATGAAATCTGTCAACAACCACTACTTCTCTGTAAAACAATTTATGATTTCAGCCCTTTTTGTTAAAATTTAAGAAAAATCCAAAGAAATTTATTTAGACTAGGTAGTTTGGAATAATCAGTTGGGATAATGAGGGAAGAAGGTCCATGCAAATTTTTTAATTTTCAGTTACAGAGCTGCAAGTTAAAGGTGACTCCTATTGAAATCAGGAGAAATTTTCCTTTATTTTCTGCATAGCTGGTCTCACTCGGACTTCTTAGTTACCTACAATTAGAAATTAAGCCAAAGGCCCACAGCATTGTCACTGTTCCACTTGTCTGATGGGCTAGGAATTGCCCATTTGGAGGACACCTTCAGTAGCTTTAATGTAAATGTAACCTACAGTGTAACAGAACTCAGCAGGGTCACAGAATCACAGAATCACAGGTTGGAAGGGACCTCAGGGATCATCTAGTCCAACCTTACTAGGAAGAGCAGAGTCTAGACAAGATGGCCCAGCACCCTGTCCAGACGACTCTTGAAGGTGTCCAACATGGCCGAGTCAACCACTTCCCTGGGGAGATTATTCCAATGGGTGACTGACCTCAATGTGAAAAAATTTCACTCTGGTGTCCAATCGGAATCTCCCCAAGAACAACTTGTGCCAATTCCCCCTTGTCCTCTCCATGTGACTCCGTGTAAAAAGGGAGTCTCCATCTTCTTTGTAGCTACCCCTTAAGTACTGGTACACAGTGATGAGATCCCCTCTGAGCCTCCTTTTCTTAAGGCTGAACAAACCCAGTTCTCCCAGCCCATCCTCATAAGGCAGGCTTCCCAGTCCTTTGATCATCTTGGTGGCCCTTCTCTGGACCCCTTCCAGCCTGTCCACATCCTTTTTCTATAGCGGGGACCAGAACTGTACACAGGACTCCAGGTGTGACCTGACAAGTGCTGAGTGGTGTGGGATGATGACTTCTTTATCTCTGCTGGTGATGCCCTTTTTGATGCAACCCAGCATCCTGTTGTCCTTCTTGGCCGCAGCAGCACACTGTGGACTCCTGTTGAGCTTCCTGCCCACCAGGACCCCCAGGTCCCTTTCCACAGAGCTGCTCTCCAGCCAGGTGGATCCCAGTCTGTGCTGCACTCCTGGATTATGTGTTCCCAGGTGCAAGACCTTACAATTCTCCTTGTTGAACTTCATAAGGTTCTTGCTGGCCCGCTCATATCATAAGGTATGAACCTTGATGAGATATATCTTAGTGCTACAATACTTAGAAATACATTACAGTTACAATAAATTGTGGGAGAATTTGCACCACTGCGGGTTTAATTTAGTTGCTCCGTCTGTATGGCAGACTTTTTCCTATTATTTGTTCGTGAACAGTGCTGTGAAGGCTGAGAAACAACGTTCTTCATATATCCCTTCTTCCTTTTTTAACTTTTAATTCTTTGTATGGTTTTTGACCCATGATTTTTAAGAACAGCACCTTCTACTGGAAAATAATTTGTGGTTTGTAGTTTCAATGTTAATTAATCACAGTAGTTAAAGAATTTGTTTAAATAATTGTATATTAAAAAAAGGAAGGTGATGGATCTTTTTCATGACAACTGTAGCACTTGTGAGATGTGTAGTATTTTCATAGTACAAAAGCATCTGTAGTGGACTGACCCTGGCTGGACACCAGGTGCCCACCAAAGCTGCTTTATCACTCCCCTCCTCATTGGGACAGGCAAGAAAATATAAGGAAAGGCTCATGGGTTAAGATAAGGACAGGGAGAGATAACTCAACAGTTACTATCACAGGCAAAACAGATTCTTTGGGGAAATTATATTAATTTACTACCAAACAAATCAGACTGCAATAATGAGAAACAAAATCAAATCTTTAAACACCTTTTCCCCACCCCTCCTCTCTTCCCAGGCTCAACTTTGCTCCTGATTTCCTCTACCTCCTCCCCTCCAGCAGCACAAGGAGACGGGGAATGGGGGTTGCAGTCAGTTCATCACACTTTGTGGCTGCTGCTCCTCCCTCCCCACACTCTTCCCCTGCTCCAGCGTGGGGTCCCTCTCATGGGATACAGTCCTCCATGAACTTCTCCAATGTGTGTCCTTCCCATGGGCTACACTTCTTCACAAACTGCTCCACCATGGGTCCTTTTCTACAGGGTGCAGTCCTTCAGCAACACACTCCTCCAGAATGAGTCCTCTGCAGGGTCACAAGTCCTGCCAGCAAACCTGTTCCAGCGTGGGCTCCTCTCTCCATGGGGCCACAGGTCCTGCCAGGACCCTGCTCCAGCACAGGTTTCCCATGGGGTCACAGCCTCCTTTGGGTGTATCCACCTGCAGTGGCATGGGGTCCTCCATGGGCTGCAGGTGGATATCTGCTCCATTGTTAACCTCCATGGGCTGCAGGGGGACAGCCTGCTTGTGAAGCAGTCTTCACCATGGGCTGCAGGGGAAACTCTGCTCCGGTGCCTGGAGCACCTCCTGCCCCTCCTTCTTCACTGACCTTGGTGTCTGCACAGTTGTTTCTCTCACATATTTTCACTCCTCAGTCTGGCTGCAGTTGCTCTTGTGCAGGGTTCCCTCCCCGTCCCCTTCTTAAATATGTTATCCCAGAGGTGCTACCACCATCTCTGATGGGCTTGGTCTTGGCCAGCAGAGGGTTCATCTAGGAGCCAGCTGGCATTGGCTCTATTGGAGATGGGGGAAGCTTCTAGAATTTTTTCACAGAAGCCACCCTTGTAGCATCACCACCACCAAAACCTTGCCAAGCAAACCCAATACAGCATCATAAACAATTATGATAGTGACCCATATTTTAATTTGTTCTTTTATAGAGGTATATAAATGTCTCCATTTTGAACTTAAATTGTCACCAAATTTGAATGTCAGGGCTCTGAATGCACTAACAGGCCTTAGTGACACTCACCATCCTCTCCTGGGGCCTCCACCCATACCCTCAGCCTAGTACTCCAGGGAGCTCCACTGAAGCTCAGGAATTGGCTTCTGGTTATTTTGTGAGCTATATTGTAGGTGTAACTGTCTCTAGCCTTGTCTCCTCAGCTGTTCTCCACAGTTAGCTTTTTTCTTAACTGGATCCCTTTGATATATGTTTCACTCATCTGTCTACCTGTCTCCTCAGTGGACTCTGGACCACCATTGTACACGTCTCCAGATCTGGCTCCTTTTGCTTCTGCCTGGCCAACCTAGATGGACCCTGGATTTGATCCATCCCCTCCATTTGTCTGCGACTTTTGATGGATCCTGCTACTGTCCCCCAGGGAGCAGCCCCACTTCTGTTGTTCTCTGTCTTTGCATAACCTTGTGAATTACAATTCATTCCCAAGAGCAATCCACTGACCCCATCCAGGAAAGCTAAGAAAACTGACTGCAGACTTTAAAGCCACTAGGAGTGACTTGTACAGATGCTATACAAACATAAAGTGAAAAAAACCCACAAAAACAAACTTATCACTATCATAACATATAAGTGAAAATGTGTACAAAGAAATGTTGGAAGATACTAGTAGGCTTTTGTGGATGAATACAGATTTCTAGATTTTTCAAAAGAATGTGTGCAAATCAAAATTTTATCTTATGTTTATCTAAAAAGACATTTCAAGAGAAGAACCAAAGAAAATGAGCATACACAAGAGATGGTAGAAGAAATTAACTTCTCATCTGCATTGATAGAAAGAAACAACCAAAAAAGATAAAAGCTGCAATAAATGTTCTTATGTATTAGACACATCTTTGCATTTTACAGGTCGTGACTACCTAGGAACAGGGTGGTATATGAAGTATTTCAACTTAACATATTTGTAGTAAAGCAAACTTACGGTAGTGATTAGATAATAAAAAATAGGTTCTGTCCTAGAGTAGTGTATGTCTCTCCTTGAATTCCTATTCATGCTGAGATATCTGCATGCTTTTCCAAGCTACTTTTGCAAATGCAGTATCATAATTTCTTCTTGCAATCTATCATCTGCAGTGTTAGCAGAATTTACCCTTAGTAACTGGATGCCTTGGTGTTTTGCTGTGTTTTTAAAATATATGGATTTCATATTAAGTTTTTCATAATACTGTTAAGTTTATCAGTGTTACTATTTATGTATATTTTCAAGCAATATTTCCATTATTCTACTGTAACCCATTAGCTGTGTCTGTAATTCACACTTCAGTTGAAGAAGCATGCATACATGTAGTATATGTGTGTCTATATATGTAACTATATACACATACATATAGCTATACATAACTATACGGATACATATCTGTATATAGCTCTTTAGAATGGTTAAATTATTCTGAATCTGGTTCTTTGAACTTCTTTTGGATCATAACTCACACTGAGGGATCAATAAAACTTGCTCAAATGAGGCTGAAGCCAAATCCAGAAGTGACATCTACCTAGACCTCTCTACCCTATGAGGGATTTTAGCATCTGAAGAAGGAAAATCAAATTTTTTTTATATCAGCAATGTTGCTTTATATGTTCACTTCTTCCTATAGCTATTAGTATGATCGTTTAGCCCAGGCAAGCATGCAAACAGGTGATATGAGAACTGGAGTGCATTATTCACTACCCAAAGATGGTTAAAAAAAAAACCCAAAAGAAACCACAAAACTTCTATTTATTATTTATTCCTGATTTTATAATTCTACTTATTTCTGAGGTTAGTCATTGCAGTGGAGAGTAGAGGAACAGTGTGCAGCACGTAGAGGCTAAAAGTGTTAACATCAGTGGAAAGTGGATGTAATTGGGGATGCATTTTGTGAAAGACTTCCATATTTCTCTCCCCTTACTGCAATTTTATGCTAGCAACTGTTTTCTTAGGTGATAGAAAGACATAACCTTTATGCAATTTTTGAAATCCCTTGACTACAGTAGAACCTACCATAAACTAAAGATTTCAGCAATACTTGTTACAAAATCTTTCTTCTGTTCACATGAATGGTTATTCTAAACAATGTACAGAAATGTCTTGGACAAAAAACCAACCAACCAAACAAAAAAAACCCAACATTAAAAAAAGCCAAACAGATTTAGAAAATGTAACTGCATTTCAAGCTTCGCAGAAAATTTGCCATCAGGAAAAAGAAGGTAAGCCAACATGTTCTGCAAGATCAGTTCAGTCAATATTTTGGTGATGTTTACTTTAGGATGAGCTGAATCATAGTTGTCACTAGCTGGACCACATAGCAAAATGTACAATATTATTTCTCTTTCACAGAGTGCCCACTTGAGTCAGGTTTCAAAAGAATGGATTTTCTCAAAACTGGTAACTAATAATCACATATTTGTTTTGTAAATAACTGTTTACATAAAAGCTTGTATGACAGATAATTATATTATTCAATAATTCTCAAGTGTCCTTCATATCTTTGGATATGGTTTCCTGTATTATTTGCTCCATCTCCTTCTCAGAGATCCAGGTAAGGCTGACTGGTCTTACTTCCTCGGATCCTCCTTCCTACCAAAGTGATATTTTCTTTCTTTCAGTCCTCAGAAACCTCCACCGATCACTATATGGGCTTTGGCTTTCCCAGCACCATACCCATATACTCAGACAGTGTAGACACATATTCCTTCTGTGTCACTTGTCCCTCCTTCCACTTCCTTTATATTTTCTTTTTGTCTCTTCCCGCTTGAATAACTTACTTCTATGCTTTCTCTTTTCCCATGTGAGGATAACGACATAAGACAGAAACAAAACTAGACCCTGTTTTTATTAGCCCAGAGAGCCTTGTTCAGAGAAGTTGAACAGTACAGCACTGAGTGACCTTGCCTATATTTTTTTACAGATTAGCATATGCAGAATTAGAGTAGTTAATTGCTCACAGAAAACCATGCTCACAAACACAGACTAGACACATGTTCAATTAGATAATTTCTTTCACTCACATAGGCATCAATACCTTAAGTTGGACCAGCAGCTCAATCCCTGCTCCATGTGAAGGAAAGGGCCTGAACATGCATGTGAAATGGACTGTGTTTCAATTTGCACGATTGAATGCCTTCTGGCAAAGAAAGTACAAGGAATGTTTACAGGCAAAGCATAGGAGAGATCATTCATGGAGGATGAGAAGGAGAAAATATAATCTTGCCACGTATGCACAGTAGTGTCTATGAAAAAGTACTCTGTTAAATGGATAAGCAAACTATTTCTTTAGAAAGAATGGACAGAGATTGTACTCCTAGTCTATTTTAAGTGTTTACCACTTTACAAGTAGAAATTTACCCTTTCTGATTCCTTGATGCAGAACATGAACTTTCACATAAATCTGCACAGAATGTCTCAAATTATGTTTTTCTTCTGGGTTTCCTAAGCCAAAGAGGGGCATTAAATAGATTCCTAGGTTAAAACCAAAGGATTTTCTAGTGGTAAAGGAACTTAATCTAATATTTAGCAAAACTGGATTCAGCTCCCAACTCTGCTGTAAACTCCTGATATTACACTGGGCTAGACATGTACGGCCAATTTTTCAAAGCTAATTGAGCATGTAAAGACACAAATAGACATGAGTGGGATTTCTATAAACGTCTGATATATTTAGCTGCTTTGTGCTATTAGCTTATTTACTGTTTTACACAGCAAGCTATCTAAAAATATGAGCCCTAACCACCTCCTCCCCTGCTATGGCCTCAGTTTAACTGCCTGTAAGTGTGTATAATAAAACATAGATTTTTCACAAAGAGGTAAGAAAAGAAACCCATTAAGAATTAAGAAGTGTTCAATATGCAGTATTGGGAGCTATATAAGTTACCTTACACAACTGATTTTTGTCATAGCCTGCATCAGTAAGTTAAGTGCAAAACTTACTGTTTCAGTCTGCAGCCACAAATGCCATCAGTTAGTAAAAGGAAGCCTGAGCAGTATGATGTTTTTTCTGATACCAACATGCTTGAGTGACTGTTTCTTTACTTCCCCTGTTCTTCTAGGAGATGTAGATGCTTTAACTGTGCCCATTTCTAGCTAACTGAATATATCTTAGTGAAGAAATAAAAAATACACATCTAGTGAACAAGAATATGAAGTATTTGAACCTGTCTCTCTTGTACTGTGAAGGAATCTGTAAGTATCTCTTAGAATCATAGAATTGTTAAGGCTGGAAAAGACCCTTAAGGTCATCAAGTCCAACCACTAACCTATCACTGCCAAGTCTACCACTAAACCATATCCTCAAGCACCACGTCTACCCTTCTTTTAAATACCTCCAAGGATGGAGACTCCACTACCTCCCTGGGCAACCTGTTCCAATGCCTGACAACCCTTTCAGTGAAGAAATTTTTCCTAATATCCAAACTAAACTTCCCCTGGCACAGCTTGAGGCCATTTCCTCTCATCCTATCGCTTGTTACTAGGGAGAAGAGACCGACCCCCGCCTTGCTACAACCTCCTTTCAGGGAGTTGTAGAGAGTGATAAGGTCTCCCCTCAGACTCCTCTTCTCCAGGCTAAACAACCCCAGTTCCCTCAGCCGCTCCTCATTAAGACTTGTTCTCTAGACCCTTCACCAGCTTTGTTGCCCTTCTCTGGACACGCTCCAGCAACTCAATGTCCCTCATGTACTGAGGGGCCCAAAACTGAACACAGTACTTCAGGTGCGGCCTCACCAGTGCTGAGTTCAGGGGCACCATCACCTCCCTGCTCCTGCTGGCCACACTATTCCTGATACAAGGCGCGATGCTGTTGGCCTTCTTGGCCACCTGAGCACACTGCTGGCTCATGTTCATGTGGCTGTCAATCAGCATCCCCAGGTCCTTTTCCTCCAGGCAGCTCTCCAGCCACTCCTCCCCAAGCCTGTAGAATTGCATGGGGTTGTTGTGACAAAAGTGCAGGACCCGGCAATTAGCCTGGTTGAATCCCATGCCATTGCATCTGGTCCAATGATCCAGCCTGTCCAAATCCCTCTGCAGAGCCTTCCTGCCCTCCAGCAGATCGACACTTCCACCCAGCTTGGTGTCATCTACAAACTTACTGAGGGTGCGCTCAATCCCCTCATCCAGGTCATCAGTGAAGATATTGAACAGGACCAGCCTCAACACTGAGCCCTGGGGAGCACCACTCGTGACTGGCCGCCAACTGGATTTGACTCCATTCACCACCACTCTCTGGGCTCGGCCATCCAGCCAGGTTTTAACCCAGCGCAGAATGCTGGATAGATGGATATTTTTGCATTTATCTTATTAAGGAAAATGTTTTTTGTGACAAGTAAATAGTATAGCATTAAAATAGTTGATAACACCTCTTCCCTAAATGTTTTTCAAGATATTATCCTGTGTCAAAAGGTTATATTCATGTCTGACATTTAATATACTAAATTATGTCATTGCGGCCTGTCTTCAGTTTCACATTCCTCCCTAGAGTATGATGTTTCTGATGAATAGCTTGTTCAGAATTTCAATATCATACATGTGCATGTATTTTAAAATATGGTTACAGATTCTAATGTTTTCCTGAGATATTCCTCTTAATACTTATCCATTTACAGTATTATGTATATCTCATATTATTTTCATTAATTCTTATTGAGTGGTTATTATTTAGTACACCATGTTCATGTTGTCTTTTTTATTTTATTTTAAATTGTTTTCCTTAACTTCAAATTACTTAACTTCATACTTTAACTGTTAAGCAGTGCTAGTTTGAAAAAATACCTTGATAACTATTGATCAAGAATTGCAGATCACATTGATTTGTCTTTTCTTTTTTTTTGGCTTTTTATCCAATGCTTTCTTTTATTGAGATTATTTTACATAATAATGTTCTGGGTAATACCTATAAGAAGAATGAAGAAAAAAAATGCTAGAGGGATGGAATTTGATTTTATAGCAAGAAACCCTTTATCATTACATATTCACTGGGTTAACTTAATATATTTAAAATTCATATGGTCTAACTATTATTATTCTATTTATATCCAAATACCTTAATGTGTTTACTTTTCATATAGTCTATGTCTTCATGGCGTTTATCTGAAAATAAACACTCTTTTAGCACAGTAAAACAAAATCCAGCCTTGAATTCTGAGTTGTGGAGTCATACATGACTGAGTTCAACCTTTCTACTCACAAACAGAATTAATGAGCTAATACATAATAGTCTATATTGTGATACTCACTTCCAGTTCCATTATTTCCATTCTAATTCTTCTTGAAGCCTTCAGCTGCAGCCTTTAAGAAGGAATGCTTTCTTTGGAAGAGCTATCAAAGTTTATAATGTAGGCTTTAATTTATTCTACAGACTGCATTGAGATATTGTCTAAAATGAAAAATTTAGACTGTTACTGCTCTTATGTTGGGCCTAGAGGGAAAATTTACCAGAGAAGTCCCACTGAAGTTTTCAATCTATAAACAGAAGTGACCTTTTATAACTGATTTATTAATATGTATGACAAGAGATTCTCATGATTCAATATTTGAAAAAAAAGAATTTCAAATTGAGATGTTAATAATATTAATCAGTCGGCATAAGTCAATGGACCCTAAATTTCAGGAAAGAGGACTTTCAGCTCTTCAAGGAGTTAGTCAGCAGGACCCCCTGGGAAACAGTCCTCAGGGACAAGGGAACAGAAGAGAGATGGCAGATCTTTAAGGACGTGTTCCATACAGTGCAAGAAGTCTCAGTCCCCAGGTGTAAGAAATCAGGCAAGGAAGGGAAGAGACCAGCATGGCTGAGTTGAGACATGCTGCTAAAACTAAAGAGCAAGAGAGAACTGCACAGGCAGTGGAAGCAGGGACAGGTATCCTGGGAAGAGTATAGGGATGTTGCCTGGTTGTGTAGGGTTGGGGTCAGCAGGGCCAAGGCACAGCTGGAGCTGAATTTGGCAAGGGATGCAAAGAATAACAAGAAAGGCTTCTACAGGTACATCAACCAGAAAAGGAAAGTTAAAGAAAGCCTACCCCACCCTGAGGAACAAGAATGATGACCTAGTATCAAGACATGAGAAGACTGAGGTACTCAACTACATTTTTGCCTCAGTCTTCACTGGTAACTTCTCTCTTCACCCCTCCTCAGTCAATGGACTGCAAGATAGAGATCCGGGGGATAAAGCCCCTCCCACTGTAAGGGAAGATCAGGTTCATGACCATCTCAGGACCCTGGATGTACACAAGTCTATGGGACCTGATGAGATGCATCCAGAGTCCTGAGGGAATTGGCTGATGTAGTTGCCAAGCCACTCTCCATCATATTTGAAGAGTCATGGCAGTCAGGTGAAGTCCCTGGGGACTGGAAGAAAGGAAACACTGTGCCCATCTTTAAAAAGGGTAGAAAGGAGGACCCTGGGAACCACCATCCTGTCAGCCTCACCTCTGTTCCCAGGAAGATCATGGAACAGATCCTCCTAGAAGCTATGCTAAGGCACATGGAGGGCAAGGAGGTGATTTGAGGCAGCCAGCATGGCTTCAGCAAGGGCAAGTCCTGCCTAACCAACCTAGTGGCCTTCTGTGATGGAGTGACTACATCAGTGGACAAGGAAACAGCTATGGATGTCATCTATCTGGACTTCTGTAAGGCCTTTGACAAAGACCACCACAGTATGCTTCTCTCTAAGCTGTAGACATATGGATTTGATGGGTGGACTGTTCAGTGGATAAGGAATTGGTTGGATGGTCACATCCAGAGGTTAGTGGTCAATGGCTCGATGTCCAGATGGAGACCAGTGACGAGTCATGTCCCTCAGGGGTCCGTGCTGGGATCAGTCGTATTTAATATCTTCATCAGTGACATAGACAGGGGGATCATGTCTACCCTTAGCAAGTTTGCAGATGATGACAAGCTGGGTGGTGCAGTTAACATGCCTGAGGGACAGGATGTCATCCAGAGAGACCTGGCGAAGCTGGAGAGGTGGGCCTGTGAGAACCTCATGAGGTTCAACAAGGCCAAGTGAAAGGTCCTGCACCTAGGTCAGGGCAACCCTTGATATCAATAAAGGCTGGGGGATGAAGGGTTTGTGAGCAGCCCTGCAGAGAACGACTTGGGTATACTGGTGGACAAAAAGCTGGACATGAGCCAACCTGTGCACTTGCAGCCCAGAAAGCCAACCATATCTTGGGCTGCATCAAAAGAAGCATGGCCAGCAGGTCAAGGGAGGTGATTCTCCCCCTCTCTTCTGCTCTGGTGAGACCCCACCTTCAGTACTGTGTTCCGCTCAGGAGCCCTCACCACAAGAAGGACATGGACCTGTTGGAGCAGGTCCAGAGGAGAGCCACAGAAATGGTCTGAGGGCTGGAGCACCTCTCCTATGAAGAAAGGCTGAGAGAGCTGGGGTTGTTCAGCCTGGGGAAGAGAAGGCTTCAGGGAGACCTTATTGTGGCCTTTCAGTACCTAAAGAGGGACGGTAAGAAGGATGAAGACAATCACTTTAGTAAGGCCTGTTGCGACAGGACAAGGGGTAATGGTTCTAAACTAAAGGAGGGTAGAATTAGACTGGATATAAGGAAACACTTTTGTACAATGAGGGTGGTGAAACACTGGCACAGTTTTCCCAGAGAGGCTGTGGAGGCCCCATCCCTAGAAACATTCCAGGTCAGGTTGGATGGGGCTCTGAGCAACCTGATCTAGTTGAAGATGTCCCTGCTCACTGCAGGGGGCTTGGACTAGATGATGTCTAAAGGTCCCTTCCAACCCAAACCATTCTATGATTCTATGATTCATGAGTCAACCAGATCTTACGAAAATAGGATGATTTTTTTCCAAACTTCTTGCAATTATGAATATGTATGTAACTGAATCATAGAATTATAGAATCATAGAATCATTAAGGTTGGAAAAGACCTCTAGGATCATCAAGTCCTACCATCAGCTGAACAATACCATGCCTCCTAAACCAAACCCTGAAGTGCCACGTCTACATGTTTTTTGAACACCTCCAGGGATGGTGACTCCACCACCTCTCTAGGTGGCTTGTTCCAATGCCTGACCACTCTTTCAGTGAAGAAATTTCTCCTAATATCCAGTCTAAACCTCCCCTGATAGAGCTTGAAGCCATTTCCTCTCATCCTTTCACTAGTAACTTGGGAGAAGAGACCAAAACTTGGGAGATTATACCACCTGTGGGCGTTCGGCTCTCAGGCACTTATAGGTGTTTTCAAAGAGAATTGAATACAAAATTCTGTCTCCTGATCAGGGATTAGAATATCATCAGAATCAATGTAACCCTTGGAAACCTGCCTGCATGTGACATGGCATCGTACCACTCACTGAACAGGTTTATGGCACAGGCAGGTTGCATCTCATGCTGTTAGATGCAGCCAAAGTAAAGAAAGTCTCTGCTTTTATTTTGGAGTTGCTGAAGTGATTCTGAATGGATAATTTTAAACATCCCAAACCTATTAATTTTACAAAGAACCTCTGCTAAGCATTATGTTTGTGATGAATGATTTAAGAATACATATGTTTTGGGTTTTTTCTCTTTCATAGGGGGAAAAAAATCAGTTTCTTTATATTCCAGCTTTGCTGGTTCTTATAATTATGGACATATTATTTAATCAAATGCTGACTATCACAGAGTCATGACATTGGAGGAGCTAAAATCAGTTCTCCTGTGAGTCTGCCCAGTCAATTCATTTATGCCAGTGAAGCTACACTAGAAATAATTTTAATCCAGGTACAAGACACCTACATTATCTGTAACAGCAAAAACACACTGAAGAGGCTATTACCTGTATTTGAGCTACTGTTGTATACTATTGAGAAAAGGTATACTTTTGGGTGGTTTAGAGATTGCCTGTAACATATAGAGCACTAAATTTTCTGATTCCTTAAATGCCTCCACAGATTTCCTCAGTTACATTTGATACAATGTTCTGAAAACTTTGCTTCAGACTTAGGAAGTGATACTTGTTATGGTGCAAGAAAGAAAACCAGGTTTTCAGATAGCTTTCAGAGAAAGAGAAGAGAAAAGGCATTTTATGTGGGGAAAATTTAATAGTTGAATACATTAAAACTTTTACATTCATTTAAAACCATCATTGCAGCAGGCCAGAAGACAGCTTGAAATGGTTTTCATGTTTTCTTCTTACCAGCGTCCTAATGGGTTTGGAGTTCTTTTTTTCCTATCACAAGCTGTCCTCAGCCCTGTCATTATGGGTTCCGCCTTTTTTTCCCCTTGGAATAGAAAGAGGCCAATCTCCTCCTTCAAATAATCTGGAACAGTAGTACACTTGACATTTTAGACTCAAAAGAAGCCCCCTGTTATTCCTAAAGAGACAGCACAAATGAAGGCATCCAGTAGTGATACCTACTATTAGAGTATGTATATGCTCGAGCAGGAGGTTTTGAATGCATTAAGATGCAAGACAATTAATTTCTGTCAGTGCTGTCAGTGACAGATTCAGGCTCACTGCAGATTCACAGTTACTACATGAATTATAGTCTGATCATGTTTTTAAACTTTTCTGTGTACCTCCAAAGTCTGTAGGGAACAAATAGTTGACACACACATATATACATAATACATATAAATATGTCCCAAATAAATGGTGAGACAGCAACACGCATCCTATGATCAATGAAACCATAGGTTTCCTACCAACTAGTAGCACATTTATTTTATCCAAATCTGTTTACTAAACTGAAAGCTAAAAAGGGTAATTCTACAACTTCTTTAGAGTGACTTATAAGCAGTGTAGATACTACAAATCCTGGCATTAGTCTTATGAAACACATTAGCCCTAAAAAACCCTCAAAACAAGGTCTTCCACCTGGAAGAAAATTTCATAGAATCTTCTGTGCAACAATTAATTTAATTGAATAACAGTGTTTTGTTTGTTATTAGAAGTTCTAGCTGGTTTTTGTATTTGTAACTTCTTCAGTAAAGTTTCCTACTATTCAGATGTATGAAGAGACTACATTTTGTGGAAGAAATTTCTGAAGGAAATGCCTGTGTGTCATGGAAGCATGATATGCCATTCTATATCATCTATTTCCAGAATAACAAAGCATAGAGAATATTCTAAGAAGAAAAAGAAAAAATACAGGAATGCAGTTAGTTTTACCAATCCTAACTGATTCTGGATAGCTTCCAATTACTGACAACAGAAATCAAGTGAATAAATAATTCAGGTGGAGAATTTAAAACTTTAGCCTATTCTTTCCTTTATCTTTTCTTCATCCCTTAGACTTTGCATTTTATCTTTAATATTGTAAATATTTTAGCAACTGTTGTGGAAACATGAATATCTGTAGTCTATGTTCAATATTTACCAAATAAATGAAAAAGTAGAAGAATCTTTTATTAGACAAAACTAAAACATAATTGTGATAGTTATAATTTTGGCTGCTTTCTGCACGGTTGGCCCACAGTGTATCCTGGTGCCAGGGATGCCAGCCTATTTCAAAATGTTTTTTTCTGCAGTCCCAAATATTTTAAACTGATCTATTTATTGGCAGTGGGGAAATCCACGTGCAATATTTTGCTTTGCATAAAGAGTAAAATAATGAGGTTTGGGGCTTTGCTTTGTTTTTTTTTTTCCTTGTGTTACTGAAGAAGATTTTATTGTTTTATTGGAAAACAAAATAAAGCATTTACTTGAAAAGAAAATTTTGGTTAGGATAAATTATCCATAACATTAGCAATTAATTGATCTAAAAAGAGCTATTAATATTTTGCAGAAGACACTGCAGTTGGAACAGACAATACAAATAATTTATGATTTCTTTGATTCAGCACAGGATGTAAATCAGCACAGAATTTAGTTCAGACAATTTACCTCACTTACAGAGATTATTAGTTCATTAGCATCAATATTCTGTCTTTGGCAGTGTTACTGAATGATGATTCGCAAATCCACTTCGCCCAGGACTTTGCTAATTTATCTAGGCAGTTATGTTATGCTTTTTGCGAACAGAAAATCACTTTATGCTACACATAGAGATGAGTTAATGCCTTGCCATACAATGTTTGAACCTCACCTTTTAGAGGGTAACTGCATAACTTTTAGAGTGTAACTACAAATTACAATATTTCATACAATTAGCCAAAATATCATACAGTAAGCTATATTCCCATCTTCCAGTACTATGAGATACATGTTAAATTATATAAGGTGGATTCAGAAAAGAACCAAAAACATGACTGAATATTAAAAAAGAGGTGTTTATTGTCAAAGATTCAAGGAATCTTCTTTATCTTACTGCAAATAAGGATGATAAGGGGAGAACAGGATGTTTTGATTACTTCATAGATATGTTAAAAAAGGATGTTCTTAACATAACTTTCCTAGATAGCATGAAAATCAAAAGCTTAAAGTTTAAGTTTGGTTTAGGTTACAGAAAGGTTTCTACCTCTTTTAATAAGGAAAGCCATAGTTTACAAAACATTTCTTAACATATACTTATTACTGGATATTATTGACATCAAGAACCATTGCCATTTTTTTGATCAGATGATAACCGTAATTTAAATATTAGTACAGGAAGCAAGAAAATGCCACAAAAGAAATCAAATAAACCCCCAGAGAAAAGAGGACTAAAAGAGACTTGAGATTTTTTTTTATTTTCTTAAGACATTGATCATAAGAAACTATGCCTTAAACACTGCATTGTCTCCTTCCACCAAAACTGAGAAAATTCAAAATTCTGTGTGGAAAAATAAATTGCTTGTGTCCACACCCAATTCATAGTTACAGTTCATATACAACACAGTTTTGTTTTCTTACAACATAATTGAGAACATAATTGGTACTGGTAGTAAGTTTGCATTATAAAGCAATATTTCAGATTTTCATTACATCAGCCAATTTTCCATGCAAAGTATTGTTTGTTGATGATAAATATATCTTTTTTACTATTTATGCATAATTATTTATTTGTACATACAAAATTTTAAATTAAATTAATAAATATCAGAAATAATTAGGAAATAACACAATCCTTTGTGAAGTTTGTTTTCTTGAAATAATAAAGAAAAAGTGTTTCAGACATATATATTATGTTTGTGATGATTGCCAAGGAGACATTGTCAAATTATCTACTTCAGCCATTTTAGAAGATCTGGTTGTTTTCTCTATCTTTAACCCTTTACGTTTAATTCATTTTCTGAAACATTAGTGAGGTAATTAAATGTAGTCACAGAACTATGTATTTTTCATTTAGAAAAAATTTCCTCTGCATCTACTTATTTACAATCAATTTTGATATCCTTATGTCATGCAGTATCATCTGTAAAGAGGTATTCTACCATGTAATAGCATAAATTTTACTCCAAATACCCTCTATTCTAAAACCTGTTTTATTTTATTTTAACTGTTTTATACAGAATTGTTCAGGATTTTGAACTGTGAGGAACAGAAAAAACAGACAAGGTGAAAACGAATCAATGGCAACAATGACATTTGGATTCCAGTACTATATGCAGTTGAAAATTAAGGGGTTAAAAGGTTTTCATTTCTGCAGCCACTGTACAGACCAGAAATGCCTCAGCTAGCCATTTAATTATCCATCTATAACACTGTCTTCTTTTACTATGATGGCCTTTCAACAGTAAAAATATATACCCGTTTAACAGCTAATTTAATGGAAATATAAATAAATAAATAAATAAATATATGTTTATGCACAGATCATTTAGTGTTTGCTAGTTTTTTTTTTATCCACTTAAATAAATAATCAATTTGTTATAACATTTAATTTCCACACTTCTGAATTTTTCAGGTACTATTGACGGTAGGGAAAAAATCCTCACCCCAAAAAATGCAAAAAGAAACCCAGGAAAATTCACTCTGTTGAGACTGTGGACAAGGAGGAAATGTGTAGGCTGGATATCTCGTAAAAGACTAAACAGAGTTCACATAATACAGATATGGAATAAATAACAATTAAAATAATTCAGCTTTCAACTTCTTTTGCATTCTAGTCTATGAAAGAGTGCAACAGATTAAAATTCTAGTAGAAGAAAAATTATTTAAAAGCATAGAATACTGCAAGGTTTAGAGATAAAAATAAAATCAGAAATACAATAGAAAGAAGAAAAAATGAAAATAAAACAAGAGGTAGAAAAAATAAATTAATGTTCTAAAATGTGAGGCAGAGAGAAGGAAAATGAGAGCATGTAATGTACAAATGGTAGTAATGAGAGTAATTTTGTAACTTTAATTGCTAAGCAGTGTTACATGATGAGCTGTAATATTGGACAGAAAAAAGCTCATTTGATGCCGGTGGTAAACAAGTTCACTTTAAAGTACAACTAACAGATGGTAGGCATAAAAATGCAGAATAAACCTCAAATCACCTGGAGGTCAAAATATAATATACACCTAGTATTAATTCTATCAATTGTGATCCAAAAATAAATTGATTTAAAGGATTTGTTATATTTTGATTGTTTGTTTCTCTTGTTATTGTATGAATTATTGTCCAGCACTAATTTACTAACAGTAATGAATTTAGATTTTCAACATTCCTGTAAAATAGGGAAATATTGTCATTAAGAACTTTACAGTGTCAGTCCCACAGAACATGTTCTGGAATTCTCCATTATCACGGGTTTTTGGTTTACTGAAAAGAACACATATATCTCATACTAGTATATATAATGTTCTAAAAAAGTATTAAAACAACGATGGCTTCTTCAAATGTAAGCACGTAAAAAGGATGTATATTTTTTTCTTACATATTAGTGTTTTATCTCTTTATTGTTTCTATAATATTATAACTGGAAATTACAGCCATGCATTTATATTTTATTAATTGAAGCCAGTAGGCATTTTACTTGACTAATGCGTGAAATTTGTATGCCTTTGGAACCTTCTTCACTTTGGAACTCAAAAGCTGTAGTAGATAGTGAATGAGACAGAAATAGTCACTGTATTTATTAAAAGAAATCCAGATATTACAACTGATAAATGTATTAAATCTGAATAAATTATTTTTCCTTTCAACAGTCAAATATAATACTGTGACCATTAAAATATCCCTCCTGCAGAACTGAAAATTTGTGATTATTAGTTTATTTTATCTTGTTAATATTTGTTATTATATTTCATTTTAACATTTTTTTAAAGTTAAAATTAATATCTTTTAAAATACAGTTCTGAAATACAATATTTGTTCTTCTCCTTGATGCCTGAATGTGGATGTTTATGCTAGGATTTCAGGTAAACGGCTGGAGCACTGACTAGGCACTTACCTAAGTTTAAGTTAACTGAACAGGACATGAGAAACTTTTAGATGTGAGATGAGAAATTGCTGGGCATTACAAATAAAGAGACTGAGAAACTTACAAAAGTCACAGAGAGCACTCTGAGGTACTGCACAGGTGGCTAGGGAGAGGTTTGAGGGAAATGATCAAACACTTGCCAAGCCACTATCCATCATTTATCAGCAGTCCTGGTCAACCGGGGAGGTCCCAGATGACTGGAAACTAGCGAATTTGATGCCACTCTACAAGAAAGGTCGGAAGGAGCACCTGGGGAACTACAGGCCTGTCAGCCTGACCTCAGAGCCAGGAAAGGTCATGGAGCAGATCATCTTGAATGTGATTACACAGCACATGCGGGACAACCAGCCAGCATGTGTTTAGGAAAGGGAGGTCCTGCCTCACTAACCTGGTCTCCTGTGATGAGGTGACCTGCTTAGTGGATGAGGGGAAGGCTGTGGACGTTATCTACTTGGACTTTAGTAAGGCCTTTGACACTGTCTCCCACAGCATTCTCCTGGAGAACTGGCTGCTCATGGCTTGGACAAGTGCACTCTGCGCTGGGTTAAAACCTGGCTGGACGGCCGAGCCCAGAGAGTGGTGGTGAATGGAGTCAAATCCAGTTGGCGGCCAGTCACGAGTAGTGCTCCCCAGGGCTCAGTGTTGGGGCCAGTCCTGTTCAATATCTTCACTGATGACCTGGATGAGGGGATTGAGCGCATCCTCAGTAAGTTTGTAGATGACACCAAGCTGGGTGGAAGTGTCGATCTGCTGGAGGGCAGGAAGGCTCTGCAGAGGGATTTGGACAGGCTGGATCATTGGACCAGATGCAATGGCATGGGATTCAACCAGGCTAATTGCCGGGTCCTGCACTTTTGTCACAACAACCCCATGCAATTCTACAGGCTTGGGGAGGAGTGGCTGGAGAGCTGCCTGGAGGAAAAGGACCTGGGGATGCTGATTGACAGCCACATGAACATGAGCCAGCAGTGTGCTCAGGTGGCCAAGAAGGCCAACAGCATCGCGCCTTGTATCAGGAATAGTGTGGCCAGCAGGAGCAGGGAGGTGATGGTGCCCCTGTAACTCAGCACTGGTGAGGCCGCACCTGAAGTACTGTGTTCAGTTTTGGGCCCCTCAGTACATGAGGGACATTGAGTTGCTGGAGCGTGTCCAGAGAAGGGCAACAAAGCTGGTGAAGGGTCTAGAGAACAAGTCTTAATGAGGAGCGGCTGAGGGAACTGGGGTTGTTTAGCCTGGAGAAGAGGAGTCTGAGGGGAGACCTTATCACTCTCTACAACTCCCTGAAAGGAGGTTGTAGCAAGGCGGGGGTCGGTCTCTTCTCCCTAGTAACAAGCGATAGGATGAGAGGAAATGGCCTCAAGCTGTGCCAGGGGAAGTTTAGTTTGGATATTAGGAAAAATTTCTTCACTGAAAGGGTTGTCAGGCATTGGAACAGGTTGCCCAGGGAGGTGGTGGAGTCTCCATCCTTGGAGGTATTTAAAAGAAGGGTAGACGTGGTGCTTGAGGATATGGTTTAGTGGTAGACTTGGCAATGATAGGTTAGTGGTTGGACTTGATGACCTTAAGGGTCTTTTCCAGCCTTAATGATTCTACGACTCTATGTTCACAGGCAGCTGATTGAGAGCACCATGGATCTTTAGGGGTGCGTAGTCTTGCAAGGCCAGCAGTGCCTTGGTAACCCCATCTGTGATACCATCTAAGGAAGAGATGGTTCAGGTAACAGCATCAGATAAATGAAATTTGATAACAATATAGCAAAGCTAGAAGCAGTGGGCTGTTTATCTGGGAATAGAGGGGGGCATAGAAAGGAATATATGAAACAATAGAAGGTGAAGTCAAGAAATGGAAAAAGGGATAGTAAGGTATGCAAATCAGATGCCTGGGGCTGTTTTGGGATCCCTGCAAGCCAGTCCTGTCTTGCAATAGACCACCTTAATCTAAATCAGAACAATAACCCTAACATGTGGTTCTGAACATACGTGTCAAATCTGCTTGCAGGGCCAGGATGACCCAGGGCGCTTTCCCTAGCTAGCAGAACACTTGTACAGGCAGACCAAGTCTCTTAATATCATAATGTCAGTGTCTGATTTGGGCCAGATGCCATCAGCATCTGCACATCGCTTCTGGATATCTTACATGAAAGATTCTGGGAAACAAAATCAACATTAAGTTTTTTATGCATGGTAGTGTCATAAGAATGGTCTGTGTGACTAGAATAGTTTTTTTTTTTTTTATAATGGTCTGTGTGACTAGCATAGCTTTAATATTTTAATCTCCCAAAGGAGATGGTAATTACAAATCCTCTTTCAAATATTCACAGTGGGATCAAGTACTGCTTTCCTATTATATTATCATGTTAAATTATTATCTCTGGATTCATACTATAAAATATACATAATATATATCAGTACTAACTGGTGCTAAATTGCCCCATGTGTAAACCATGCAATTCTTTCCTTCTTAAAAGTAAAATAGTGAAGGATAAGCCCAAATAGGACTTAATCTGGCTACTGCCATAAAAGACAATAAAAATGTTTTTATAAGTATATTAACAACAAAAGGAGGGCAAAGGAGAATCTCCGTACTTTATTGGATGTGGAGTCAAGATAGTGACAAAAGATGAGGAAAAGGTTGAGGTATCTAATGCCTTCTTTGCCTCAATCCTTAACAGTAAGACCAGTTGTCCTCTGGGTACCCAGACCCTTGAGCTAGAAGACAGGGACAGAGACCAGAATGAAGCCCTCATAATCCAAGCGGAAATGGTTAGATACCTGCTGCACCGCTTAGGCACACATAAGCCTATGGGGCCAGATGGGATCCACCCAAGGGTACTGAAGGAGCTGGTGGAGGAGATTGCCAAGCCACCCTCCATCGATTATCAGCAGTCCTGGTTAACAGGGGAGATGCCAGTTGAGTGGAGGTTTGCCAATGTGACACCCATGTACAAGAAAAGACTGAAGGAAGATCCAGTAAACTACAGGCCAGTCAGCCTGACCTCGGTGCCAAAAAGGGTTATGAAGCAGATCATCTTGACTGCCATAATGTAGCATATGCAGGACAACCAGGAGACGAGACCCAGTCAACATAGCTTCATGAAAGGCAGGTCCTGCTTGACCAGCTTCATCTTCTATGAAAATATGACCTGCTTAGTGGATGAGGGAAAGGCTGTGGATGTTGTCTACCTAGACTTCAGTACCTTGACAGTGCCTGTGGCACCATTTCACACAGCATTGTCCTGAAGAAACTGGCTGCTCACAGCTTGGATGGGTGTACTATTTGCTGGGTAAAAAACTGGCTGGATGGCCTAGCCCAGAGAGTTTTGGTGAATGGTGTTAAATCCAGTGGTGGCCAATCAAAAGTGCTGTTCCCCAGGACTCAGTTTTCAGGCCAGTCTTGTTTAATATGTCATGGTTTTAGCTGGGATAGAGCTAGTTTTCTTCACTGCAGCTGGCATAGTGCTGTGCTTTGGACTTAGTATGAAAACAATGTTGATAACAAACCGATGTTTTGGTTGTTGCTGGGTAGTGCATACAGTAGTCAAGGACTTTTCCAGCTTCCCATCCTCTGCCGGGTGCACAAGAAGCCGGGAGGGGAGGGGGCACAGCTGAGAGAGCGGATTCAAACTGGCCAAAGGGATATTCCATGTCATGTAACATCATGCCCAGTATGTTACCTGGGAGGGGCTGGCTGGGGGAGGGAAGATGCAATCACCTCTCAGGGATGGGCAGCATCATTTGGCGGGTGGTGAGCAGTTGTATGGTTTGTGTTTCTGTTTTTTTCCCTTTTTCCCTTTTCCTTTTTATTATATTATCACTATTGTTATTATTATCATAATCATTATTATTGTTATTATAATTATTATTTTATTGTAATTATTAAACTCTTCTTATCTCAACCCACAAATTTTTTTTGTGCTTTTGTTCTTCCAATTCTCTCCCCCATCCCACAGGGGTGGGGGGAGTGAGTGAGTGGCTGCGTGTTGTTTAGTTGCCGACTGAGGCTGAATCACGACAAATATCTTTATCAATCATCTGGATGAGGCAATCGAGTGCATGCTCGGTAAGTTTTCAGGTTACACCAAATTGGGTAGGGGTGTTGATCTACCCGAGGGTAGGAAGGCTCTGCAGAGAGACCTGGACAGGCTGGATCAATGGGCTGAGACCAACTGTATGAGGTTTAACAGGGCCAAGTGCCAGGTCCTGCACTTTTGTCACAACAACCCCATGCAATGCTACAGGCTTTGGGAAGAGTGGCTGGAAAGTTGCCCAGAGGAAAAGGACCTAGGGATATTGGTCAACAGTCACCTGAATATGTGCCCAGGTGGCCAAGGAGCTCAACAGCATCCTGCCTTGTATCAGGAATAGTGTGGCCAGCAGGAGTAGGGAAGTGATTGTCCCCCTGTACTCGGCTCTGGTGAGGCTGCAACTCAAATACTGAGTTCAGTTTTGGGCCACTCAGTATAAGATATTCAGGCACCAGAACATGTCCAAAGGAGGGCAACGGAGCTGGTGAAGAGTCTAGAGCACAAGTCTTATGAGGAACAGCTGAGGGAACTGGGGTTGTCAAGCACTGGAACAGGCTGCCCAGGGAAGTGGTTGAGTCACCATCCCTGGAGGTATTTAAAAGATGTGTAGATGTGGTGCTTAGGGACATGGTGTAGTGGTGACTTGGCAGTGCTAAGTTTATGGTTGGACTTGATGACCTTAAAGTTCTTTTCCAACCTAAACAGTTCTATGATTCTATTGTTTCCACTCTAACTACGACTCAGAAGTGTCTACACCATCAGTATAAATGACATTCATTATAATTACTGGAGCACCTGCCCAGGAAACAGCAAAGAGAAGCTGAATTTGAAAATATATATATCTTGTCAGCTTTCTGAACTGGCACTAAACAGGCACTAAATTTTGTCCTGAAGATAGAATATTTCCTTTCCCAGTGTAGTTTTCTTCCATGTGAGGAGGAAACCTTCAGGAATTTGTGAAGACCCTCACAAAATGAAAGCTGCATTTATTAAATCCAATAACTTTTACATTAAAAACATAATTTATTGTGTAGACACAGAAGACCTGTACTTTGGAATCATAAAGAAAAGAAATATTCCCCTTTTACGGTTAGTATCTGTGAACTATAGTACATAATACACTTATATCCCACAGAGATCATTGTCTGAGTAAGGAAAGTATACACCAGGTGTGAAGAAAACCAAGGTACATAGATTGTACAAACTGTATCTAAACCCATTGTCTATTTTTCTAAACAATCTTTCTCTGTATATGCTTAAAAAAGCAGGAATTCTCATCAAATTCCTATTCTTCAGAAGTTAATTATATACTTATATGAAAAGTACCTTCACCTGAATAAAACACTGAATTATAACAAACATTTTAATATTCACCATTATGCTTGGAAGGTCCACTTTAACCCAATCCGTCTCTATGATTTTGCTACTGTAAGCAGGCAAACAACTGTTACTCTGTTTATATGCAAATCAAGGAAAAGTTGTGAGTTAATTGGGATGTTGAATTTAAGCTGTAGTTACTTCTTAAATTCAGGGATGCTAATGAGCTACCTAAGTTGTCAGGCTGAATGATGTTGTAGATAAAGTTGTTATATTATTGCAAAGCATTTTGGCCATAGTTTTTAAGGGTAATATGCTTATGAAAATATTTAAGACCTTTTGTTCACTGCATAAGGATTCCCTAGAACATAACTCAGTAGACTTGTAGGTAAACATGAGATATTTACCATATATTGTCATGTACTATCTCAGAAAGGAGATAGGAATGTGCAGGTGATGACAGATCTTCTCCCCCACATTAGTCAGAAAAACAATGGCTGGCTTTATGAGACTCTGTTGGCTCTTCTGAAAGCATATCATGAATTCCTCTGTGCAGCAACTCAACAGTTTGAAGCTCTTGCTGGAGTTGCATGTCAGTAGCCAAATGCCTCCTCCTGTCCCTTCTGGAGTGTTGTGCTCTGCATCAGCACTTAGTAACAGTCTTTGCCTCAAAGAACAATAGCTCTTGTTTCAGGTATATGTAGTTTGCATATTACCAGCAGCTATTGTGACCGCATGCCGCATGAAGTTCTGAAAATCCTAAATAAGAAAAATTGATTGTAATGAATGTAGGAGTTACTGCCCAAAATAAATGATTTAACATTTGGAAAATTAAATATAGAGGTGTTCACCCAGGCAGTGTAGCTTACCACCCTTAGGCTAACATTTTAGTATAAATGTCAAACTCTCTAGCTTATTTGTGAAAGCAAAGTAAAGAGATAGGAGAGAAGCTAACTAATAAAAAGAGCACGGGAATGAGGAATGGATTTTTGGCAGGTGGAGGAGAGAAATCTGATTTTATATCAATTATTCTTTTCCAAATAAGACCAAAGTGCAGGAGATCCATCAAATAATGGGGACATTTTCATAGCACATTTATCTGTAGCTTCATTTTCAAGCCACCTTGCAAAAAATAGATGGAAACACAGTTTAAATGCAGGTAAGTATACATTCTTAGACATTAAAACATGGGACAAAAAAGATTAGAAATAAGTTGATTTCAATATGATTGTTAACAGCAAAGGTTCTGATGAACAATTACATTTATTTAGAAATTACAGTTGTCCCTATTTCTTTTACCTGAAAATTAGAAAAAGAAATATTGATACACTTTTTCCATGCTAATGGGTTGGACTATATCCACTGGTGTAAAGAAAAGTATTAGATGAATAAAGAAACTATTTTATGGTATGAAAGTAAGAATGGTTCTTTTGCAAAGCCTAAGAACATGAAGGCTGAGAGGTGATATGATCACTATTATGAATATAATCACAGTTTACATATGAGAGAGGGAGACAATTATGCAGTAGAATAGATAATAATAGTTCTAAATAAAATAGTTGGAATGTTCCCCACAGCAACCTTGCTGCTGAATTAGAGAGGTATGAGTTTGATCAATAGATGTTTAGATGGATAAGTAATTGGCTGGATGGCCATGTCCAAAGAGTTACAGTCAATGACTCGATGTCCAGGTGGAAACCGGTAAAAAATGTTGTCTCTCAATGGTCCGTACTGGGACCAATACTATTTAATACCTTCATCAATGACAGAGTGGTATTGAGTGCACCCTCAACAAGTCCACAGATGACAACAAGCTGAGTGGTGCAGTCCATTTGTATGTGAGCTGGCAACAACCACAAAACCATAGATGAAATTCAAAGAATGTGCTTATTTTCACCAGCTTGCTAACAGGGGGATCCCTGAAGCAACACCTGCAGAGGCACACAAGTGGGAACACAGGCATTATGGAGATCGGTCTGTGCTAGAAGATCAACAAACCTGATTTTGCGCCTGTTTATCAAGGATTCACAGAGGTACCATTTATCACTGTGCTTTGATCTCTCCCACAGCAGGTCAGGAATCTCAAGCACGTTCAATAGGCTGCCTCTAAGTCTAACAGGCCTGTATTATCTAAACACAAATGTTCTACTTGCCCAACACACGAGGCCAAACACCAATTACCATGATATATCACAGAATCACAGAATGGTAGGGGTTGGAGGGGACCTCTAGAGATCATCTTGTCCAACCACCCTGCTTGAGCAGGCACACCTAGAGCAGGAGGCACAGGAACGTGTCCAGGCGGATTTTGAATGTTTCCAGGGAAGGAGACTCCACAGTCTCCCTGGGCAGCCTCTTCCACTGCTCTGGCACCCTCACAGGAAAGACATTTTTTCTCATGTTTAGGTGGAACTTCCTGTGTTCCAACTTGTGCCAACCATTGCCCTTTGTTCTGTCATTGGGCACTAATGAAAAATCCAAGTCCCATCATCCTGACACCCACCATTTAGATACTTATAGCCATTGATGATATCCCCCCCTCAGTGTTCTCTTCTCCAGGCTAAACAAACCTAAGCCTCTCAGTCTTTCCTCATATGGGAGATGCTCCAGTCCCCTGATCATCTTCATAGCTCTCCGCTGGACTTGCTCAAGCATTTCCCTGTCCTTCTTGAACTGCTGGGCACAAAACTGGACAGAATACACCAAATGTGGTCTCACCAGGTCAGTGTAGATGGGGAGGATAACCTCCCTCATTCTACTGGCCACACTCCTTTTAATGCACCCCAGGATACCATTGGCCTTATATACCACAAGGGCACAGTGCTGGTTCATGGTCAGCTTGCTGTCCACCAGCACTCCCAGGTCTTTCTCAACAGAGCCACTTTCCAGCAGATCAACCCCCAGCCTGTGCTGGTGCATGGGGTTGTTCCTCCCCAAGTGCAGGATCTTGCACTTGCTTTTGCTGAATTTCATGAGCTTCCCCCCTCCCAGCTCTCCAACCTTTCCAGGTCTCACTGCATGGCAGCACAGCCTTCTGGTGTATCAGCCACTCCTCCTAGTTTTGTATCATCAGTGAACTTGCTGAGGTTACACTCTATCCCATCATCCAGGTCATTGATGAATATGTTGAACAGGACTGGACCCAGCACACACCCCTTGGGAACACCACTAATGACAGGCCTCCATCCAGACTCTGCTCCACTGATCATGACCCTCTGAGTTCTGTTGTTGAGCCAGTTCTCAATCCACCTCATTGTCGACTCATCCAGCCCACACTTCCTTAGCTTGCCTGTGAGGATGCTATGGGAGACAGTGTCAAATGCCTTACTGAAGTCAAGATAGACAACATCCACTGTTCTCCCTTTGTCGAACCATCCTGTCAGAACATCATAGAAGGCTATCAGGTTGATCAAGCATGATCTCCCCTTGGTGAATCCATGTTGACTACTTCTGATAACCTTCTTGTCTTCTACATGCCTGGAGATGACCTCCAGGATGAACTGCTCCATCACCTTTCTGGGGATGGAGGTGAGGCTGACTGGCCTATAGTTCCCAGGGTCCTCCTTCTTGCCCTTTTTGAAGAAGGGAGTGACATTTGCTGTCCTCCAGTCCTCAGGCACCTCTCCTGTCCTCCAGGACCTTTCAAAAATGATGGAGATTGTCTCAGCAAGAACATCCGCTAGCTCCCTCAGCACTTGCGGGTGATTCCTATCGGGGCCCATGGATTTGCAAGGATCCAGTTTGCATAGGTGATCTCTAACCCAGTCTTCCTCAATTGGTGGTAAGTCTTCCTCTGTCCCAATTTGTCCTTTTTTCTCTGGGGGCTGAGATGCCTGCGGGCCAGCCTTAGCAGTAAAGTCTGAGGCAAAGAAGACATTCAGTAACTCTGCCTTCTCTGCATCTTGTGTTGCCAGGGCCCCTTCCTTGTTCAGCAGTGGGCCCACTGTATCCCCAGTCTTCTTTTTACTGCTGATGGATTTAAAGAAGCTCTTCTTGTTATCTTTGACATGCAATGCCAGATTTAATTGCAAGTGGGCCTTGGCCTTCCTCGTCACACATCTGCACATCCTGAACAACATTCCTATATTCCTCCCAAGTGGCCAGTCCCTTTTTCCACATACTGTGCATCTCCTTCTTCCATTTGATTTTCTCTAGAAGGTCTTTGGTCATCCATGCAGGCCTCCTGGCTCCTCTGCCTGACTTCCTCCTCCTGGGGATGCACTGATCTTGAGCTTGGAGGAATTGATCCTTAAATACTGTCCAGCTCTCTTGGACACCCCTGCCTTCCAGAGCCCTAGCCCATGGGATTCCTCCTAGCAGGTCTTTGAAGAGGCCAGAGTTGGCCCTCTTGAAATCCAAGGTTGTAACCTGACTCAAAGCCCTGCTTCTCCCTCGCAGTATCCTAAACTCAACCATCTCATGGTCACTGCAGCCAAGGCTGCAACTCTCACATCCTCAACCAGCCCTTCCTTGTTTGTTAGGATAAGGTCAAGCAGCACATCTCGCCTCATTGGCTCCTCCACCACTTGCATCAAAAAATTGTCCTTGATGCTCTGCAGGAACCTTCTGGATCATGCATGGCTCACTGTGTTGTTTTTCCAGCAAATATCAGGGTGGTTCAAGTCCCCCATGAGGACCAGGGCCTGAGAATGCGAGGCTACTTCCAGGTGTCTGTAGAAGGTTTCATCTACTTCCTCTTCTTGATCAGGTGGCCTGTAGCAAACGCCCACAACAGTGTCACCCATATTTGGCTGTCCCTTAATTTTTACCCACAAGCTCTCAACCTGTTCTCCTTCTACTCCAAGGCAGAGCTCGATGCATTCCAGTTGCTCCCTCACATAAAGAGCAACTGCCCCGCCTCACCTTCCTGGTCTGTCTCTCCTAAAAAGCCTGTAGCCATCCATGACCACATTCCAGTCATGCGAGCTGTCCCACCGTGTCTCTGTGCTTGCAGTGAGATCATGGCCCTGCGACTGCACACAGACCTCTAGTTCCTCCTGTTTATTCCCCATGCTGCGTGCCTTGGTGTACAGGCATTTCAGAAAGGTGCTTGAGTACACAGGTTTCCCCAGTGGGGTGTACAAGGACCCACCACAGTTATGCAAACCCTTAGGGTGATTGGTCTCCTGGTTGCCATCGCATGAGGCTGCCTAGGCACATTTCTTGCTGCTCAGGTTGTCCTGTCTTATTCCCCCATTGTGTGTGATGGTATTAGCATTGCCAGTTTGTCCTCTCCCCTCAAGTCCCTCAGTTTAAAGCCCTCCTCACCAAGTTGGCCAGCCTGCTGCCAAAGATTCCCTTGCCCCTTCCAGATAGGTGGAGTCCATCCCTCCCTAACAGCCTATAGTTGCTGAAGGACATCCCATTGTCATAAAAGCCAAAACCCTCATGTTGACACCAGCCACGTAGCCAGGAGTTGATTTGTATTATTTGCCTATTTCTAGTTGCCCATTTTTCTCCAACAGGTAGCACGGAGGAGAAGATGACTTGGGCACCAGTATTTTTCACTTGCTTTCCCAGAGCTTTATAGTCTTTCTTAGTTCTGCAATATGTGTTTTTTGACAGTTGCAAATCATTAGAGCACATCGTGTCTACCCTTAGCATGTTTGCAGATAACAACAATTTGAGTGGTGCAGCTGACACACCAGAAGGATGGGATGTCATCCAGAGAGACCTGGCCAAGCTGGAGAGGTGGGCCTGTGAGAACCCCTTGAGGTTCAACAAGGCCAAGTGCAAGGTCCTGCACCTGGGTTGGGGTAATCCCTGGTAACAATACAGATTGGGGGATGAACGGACTGAGAGCAGCACTGTGGAGAAGGACTTGGGTATACTGGTGGATGAACAACTGGAGCTGGAAATGTGTGCTTGCAATCCAGAAAGACAATCACATCCTGGGCTGCATAACAAGAAGCATGGCCAGCAGGTCGAGAGAGGTGATTCTGCCCCTCTGTTCTGGTGAGACCCCACCTGAGGTGCCGTATCCAGCTTTGGAGCCCTCAGCACAAGTAAGTCATGGACCTGTCAGAGCAGGTCCAGAAATGATCAGAGCGCTGGAACACCTCTCCTATGAAGAAAGGCTGAGAGAGTTGGGGTTATTCAGCCTGGAGAAGAGAATGTTCCAGGGACACCTGATTGCAGCCTTTCAATTTATTAAGGGGGCTTATAAGGAAGACAGAGAAAGACTTTTTACTAAGGTGTGTAGTGATAGGATGTGGGGCCAAGGGGTAAAACTGAAAGAGGGTAGATTTAGATTGGACACCAGGAAGAAATTTTTTACGAGTGTGGTGAGACAATGGAATAGGTTGTGTAGAAAGGTTGTGGATAGCTAATCATTAGAAGTGTTGAAGGCCAGGCTGGATGGATCTTTGAGCAATATGATCTAGTGGAAGATGCCCTTGCCCATGGCAAGGAAGTTGTACTTCATGATCTTTAAACGTCCCTTCCAACCCAAACCATTCTATGATTCTATGATTCCATGAAATAAAACATGCATATATTTGGACAGGTAATTAGGAGGACCTGTATTAGTGGTATAAAATTTGTAGTTCTCTTGAAAGAGTTTTCTACATTTTTTCAAAATACTTGTATTTATACTGTGCTTCAGGCCTATGAAACAAAAGCCATGCAGGGCCCAAATGATTTTTGCTTTCTCTGTTAGTCCATAGAGAGAATTCTGGGAATGCTGGGCTGTTCACTGTCTGCTGAAACATACAAGGCTGGCCTCAGGAAGAAAAACAATGTTGGATGGATTACATTTGTCATTGTAATGGTTTTGCAAAACCTCTAGAGTGGCTGGTATTGCTCCCAAGTCTGAGATCACTAGATCATCAGTTTTATTACTAGAAAGGATTTTCCATTAAGTCAAATTGGCACAAGATTTTTGGCTATTTTCACATAATAAATTTCTTGTCAGCATATTTTTCCCTCTTTTCTTCCTGTGATAGATACTTTTTAGGCTTCTGGTCTTTTGTAAAAATCTTAAATAGCTTGAAGTCACAAATTTTTAAAACAGAAGATAGGCAAGGATTGTGCCTTGTAGCTTTTGATATCTCTAGAGCCACAGGATGCGCAGTATATGAATAATTCTGCATTATTGCAGTGAACAAAACTCAGTGACCACTAAGCATCCTAATAATAAATTGTGGATTGATCTCTGCCTCCTAAACACACCTAGAAATTGTGTGGAAGCATGTTAGCTGGCTCAGGATAAAGCTGCAATTTAACAAGTTAACAATACATATGTTTTAATTCCAGTCCCAATAAATGTTTCCTGGCTCTGTTTAGCATGTTAATACAGACATATTCTTCTCTTCTTAGGTTTGTCACACTTGATAGCTGCAAAGGTCTAGCCCAAGGACATTCCTTATAAAGTTATCTCTTATTCAGCATTTCAAACATCAATTAAAAGACTGTAATAAAGCATATGAAAAAAAAAAAAGTGTGTATCTGTTGCAGGTGGAAAAAGATCTTCAAAATATGACATGATGAGATGACAGAGCACGACCTACTAGTTCTCAGAGAGCTTGAAACAATAGATTAATGTTAAAATGAATTATCTCATTAATTTTAAAAGAGTATTGTAGGTATCTGGTGTATAAAAATACTGTACTTATAGAGTAAAAAGAATAATTTAAAAGATAAATGAACTACTATGCCACATACAATGCAGAATTTTAGACAGCTATTTAGCTTCAGGAAATTAACTGAAGGTAAGATTGTCCTTCAGAACCTGTTCTTATCCAAGAATGAAAAACCTATCCAATATTTAAAATATTTTAAAATTAACTTGAAATAAATTCAAATCACATAACATACCCCTAGATGGCCATTACATGGGACATAGTGTTAAAGAACCCAATTTCAAAGTAGGATGAGTAATTTTTTTGTTTTGTTGGGTTCTTTTTAGAGGAGTTTGAGTTTACTGTTTTATGTAAAGAAACCTATGAGGAAACTACCTTCAACTGAGAAAGCTGATGCAGCACAGGGATCATGTATTAAAGATGTGACACAAATAAACATCATAAATTCATAATAAAGGGATCAGTGAGTAAGGAGATATTTCCATCTGGGATGTTCTTTTTCCATTAGTAGCCATAGTACTTATATTTATTTGCCCTTTATTATCAGCAGTGGTTGTTCAGCTATTTTTACAGTAAATTTCCTCACAAATTTGCCTTTCAAAATATTGTCTTTTCCTATGCTAGGGTTTTTGTCATTCCTTTATAAGGGATAGTTTGAACAAATCAGGATATGCAGAATTTGGAGCTTATTTTTTCATAACCCTTTGCTTTTATTTTTAAAAATATATGTTAAAATTCTTGAAAAAATCCTTTCTCACTAGTGGTGAACAAAAGAATTCATTAAAAAAAAAATCCTGAAATCAGGCTGGTTTTCGCTCCTCTGTATGAAATATATCTGCCCAATATTTTGCTGAGTTATTTTTCCCCACGATGATTTGATGTTTGATATGTATAACTTTTTAAGACCATTAGACATTCTCCACTGAGCAAGTTCTCAGAATGCAGTTGGTTTCACATCTGCAGTCAGATGGCTTAGTCCCATGCAGAGTGTTCCTGGCAAATAGAAAAATAATTTTAAAAGGAAATGTATTGACTAGATCAGCTTCAAATTAGAAGATTGTGAACTTCTTGTAACAGGTGCCAACACTAACCTTTGGCCTCACTCATTCTGTTTTGTGGTTATGGGTTTTATCACTGTACTGGATCAAGCTGGGATGGAGTTAATTTTCCTCATAGCAGCTTGTATGGACCTATGTTTTAGATTTGTCTTCAAAACAAGGTTGATAACACATTTTGGCTATTGCTGAGCAGTGCTTACACAGTATCAAAGCCCTTTCTGTTTCCCATTCTGTCCCCTCAGTTGTCTTTATTTCAACCAATGCATTTTCTCATTTTTGCCCTTCCAATTCTCTCCTCCATCCCAGTGGCGTGGAGTGATGGAGCAACTGGGGGAAGGCTTACCTGTCAGCTGGGGTCAATGACCACAGTTACAAAAGGGTAACCTATCTAATGGAAATTTCCTACCAGCAGTTTAAGAAAACTGCAAATGCTTGCTCTTCTTAGATCACTTTAGTCGGGGTCACAGAGAGCCTGCATCTGCTGTTTCAGAAAAACACTACTCATGTCTCAATGTTAGTACCACAAGGCCTTATAAAGCCCTACAAATCTAAAGTGACTTTACTAAATAAGTGAGAACCCTGTCACTCATCAGCACTCTGAGATGCTACTTACCTGTCTATCTCTCTGTCTGCTTCTGTCAGAAATGAAGTGAGATAAGGAAAACAGAGGTGTCTTGAAATACTTCAGAAGAAACAGATAATATTATATTTTCACTGAAAGTGTTTCAGCTGTTTTGATTCTGTTGCCAATAAATTAATCACGTTAGCTAAAATCTGCTACTGTCTGAAAATCTGGAGAATTTTATTCAGTTTTGTATGACTCAATACAGCATACTTTACCAGAGATTGTGTCTTTAACTGCAGAAAATGTTACATATATGTAGTGTTCTTCTAATTATGAAAAACGTCACCTCCCACATTGGCATGTGACAAATAGAGAAAAATCCTTTCTGGCAATCAGTGTAATTCATGAGCAGTGAGCATTACACTTTCCACCTTTCCATTTAAGTATTACAGATAGAAAACTGATTCTGATTTCCGTTAAATATCAGACTACAAAAAACAGTGCTAGAACTGTTCAGTGAAAACAATGTTCTCTTATTCTAGGATTCAGAGTGTAAATCCAAGAATACACCAACGTTTTCTCATGTTTTTTTTTTCCTTTCCTTGATTATAACTCATCACCAATTTATCCTTCTCTCGATTTTCCTTAGCTTGCACAATTTTTTTCATTACTATCCAGTTCCTTTATGACTTTCCTTTCCCATCATTCTGCTTCCTTTCCATTCTCTTTGCATAAAAAGAAAGGTAATGGAAGACAGAAAACGAACTGAATAATCAATTATGGATTTAAAGTAAACATTTAATTTAAGCATATAAGGCTTTAAAAATATACGTCCCATATAAAAAAAAGATACATTTTCAAATGCAATACAATCTTACTGCCAAATATATGTTTGAATGGTATACACACACAGTTATAAGCATGGATAAAAAAGTTAAACTATTGATTTTAAATCATTACCAAGACATGAGAAAATAATATATATGCTTTTCGATAGTCATTAGCCCTTACTATAACAGAAAGAGGACTAATACACAATAGATAGAAAAGCACTTTAAAAAGAGAAAAAGAAAATGAAATTAAAAAATCAAGTCTTCTCTCTCCTTTTCCCTATTTAAGAACACTGTTTCAGAGGTGCAACACAGAATCACAGAATCACAGAATGGTAGGGGTTGGAAGGGACCTCTGGAGATCATCTTGTCCAACCACCCTGCTTGAGCAGGGACACCTACAGCAGGGTGCACAGGAACACGTCCAGGAGGGTTTTGAATGTCTCCAGGGAAGGAGACTCCACAGTCTCCCTGGGCAGCCTGTTCCACTGCTCTGGCACCCTCACAGGAAAGTTTTTCCTCATATTTAAGTGGAACTTCCTGTGTTCCAACTTGTACCCATTGCCCTTTGTTCTGTCATTGGGCATTAATGAAAAGAGCCCAGTCTCATCATCCTGACCCCCACCCTTCCTATATTTATATGTATTGAGAAGATCCCACCTCAGTGTTCTCTTCTCCAGGCTAAACAAACCCAAGTCTCTCAGTCTTTCCTTATAAGAGAGATGTTCGAGTCCCCTGATCATCTTCATAGCTCTCTACTGGACTTGCTCAAGCAGTTCCACATCCTTCTTGAACTGGAGCACCCAAAACTGGACACAGTACTCCAGATGTGGCCTCACTAGGGAAGAGTAGAGGGGGAGGATAACCTCCCTCATTCTACTGGCCACACTCCTTTTAATGCACCCCAGGATACCATTGACCTTCTTGGCCACAAGGGCACAGTGCTGGCTCAGGGTTAACTTGCTGTCCACCAGCACTCCCAGGTCCTTCTCAAAAGAGCAGCTTTCCAGTAGTTTAGCCCCCAGCCTGTGCTGGTGCATGGGATTGTTCCTCCCCAAGTGCAGGATCTTGCACTTGCTCTTGTTGAATTCGATGAGGTTCCCCTCAGCCCAGCACTCCAGCCTGTCCAGGTCTTATTGGATAGCAGGACAGCCTTCTGTTGTGTCAGCCACTCAAACCTGTTGGGATGTAAAGCAGTCCACAGAAGACAGTGAAAGACACTATCCATAATGTCATCATAACCCCAGAGGCAATGGAGGTCTATAATGTGTTACAGAATAAAGAAGTCATAGAAAATATGAAAAACTAATAGACAAAAAGTTTTGAAGTGTGCTTCATTATCATTAGCATGAATGTTCCTGGACTGGTTAGTCTGTAATTAGAAAAGATTTTGCACCTTTTTATTCAAGCAGTCTGTAAAGTCAACTAGCAGGCAAAATTGTATTTAGTACCAGAAGATTACTTCTACTCCGTTCCTGAGTGTTCATTCTGGAAGTGGCCATTCGTAAATTGCTACTCTAAATTTGTACGCTGACTGGGGAATTCAGTAGAATAAGCTTAAAGCAGAACTAATTCATAGCCTACTCAGAATGTTATCACAAATTCAATTTAAACTATCACAAAACCTGTCTATACTACACCTGTATATTGTAAGAAGTCAGCTCTATGAGAAGTAATCACAGAAACTTGGCTTCAGAAAATTCAGTTTATGTTCTACTTAAAAAAATTTCATTTGAAGGTACTTCTGTTCCTTATTTAAGTACAGCACATTTTCTATAAATTGAAATGTTGGTACAATGAGCTGTCTATCCCTTGCTCATCTGTATTATTCCTTCTGCCTTTCTCTTACAAAATAAACACATTAAAGTGTATGGGATTTGTCTGCTCAAATTCAATGGTATATATGTTTTTTTTTTCATAAATTTCCTGTATTTTTTTCTAAAGAAAATGATTTAACAAAAGTTCTAAACTCATTTAAAAACATCTTGTTGAGATGCATTAATTAATCTACGAGATAAAAAGCTGCAAATGAGTGGATTTTTAAAACTAATGTATTTTTAAGATGTATCTGAACAAGCAGTGACTAACATTAACTGGAAGGGAAAGAAAAGGGTGAATTATTTAATAGGAGCTTTCATGTTTTTTTATTTGCTGCCAACCATATTAAGTACATTAATCAATACACTCTGAAGCATGAGTGTCTGGCTAAGCAGAGTAAAATGCTTAGTTTAAGATTCCAGTTCCTCAAACACAGATGGTTAAAAAAATATAATTTTTAAAAAGAAATTTCCAGTGCTTAAATTCATCAGTTCAGTCCAGATGTGAGCCCTAGCCGTGTCTGGAGGACAAAAGGACTCCCTTCCCAGTGTCTGTATAAGTGATGTCATTACAAAGCAGTCCCTTGCTTTCTCCATGTTTGTGCCTAGCTGAAGAAAGCAATGAAGCACATATCCTTTCAATCTCTGCTCTCATCATTGTCACACAGCAGCTAAAGCTCTGCTTCTTATTACATAAATCAATAATCCAACCACAATTGTTAGGCTTGTTATCAATCTTTCCCTTAGTAATTACTAAGGATTACTTGTTAGTAATCCTTTCCACACAAAGATTATCTAACCTAACACACTGTCAGCATGTACAGTCCTGTGTCACCCAGTCAGATATTTACTCATTCACCTTAACATGATTTTATTAAACTATCATCAGTCTCAGGCAGACCATGTCTTTCCACTGGGAATGTCAACCTGTCACCTTAGCATTGCAAGTCAGTTTGCTTTTTACAGCAATCATGTTAAGACTAGACTTTACACATTTGTCCCTGGCAGGCTTTAGGTATCAAGGGAAGGGCATGCAATGGTGCTGAATAAGGTTTTCAAGAGCCTTGCCTTCCTTTGCCTTCCCTTGCCTTCCCTTGCCTTCCCTTTCTCCTCCGTGATAAACCCTGCAGTGCCTATGACTGCTGCACCACAACGGAGGGAAACTGCAACAGGTTGCACTCCAAAAAGGTGCTGGAGGGGCAGTGAGTAGGAACAAACACTCCAGCAACATCGCAGAGCTCCTCCTGCAATTTTAGGAAGATTTCAAGTTCAAGAACTGACATCCAGAGACCTCTTTGGACTGTGCTGATGACGTGGGTACACCAGTGTTTGAGTGAGCTCTGAGGATCCTTTCCCAGTGCTCAGTCCTCCAGGGACCTGCACAATGACACCCTGCTCCATGGCTGGGATAATGATGGCCATGGAGCAGAACTTCTTCCTGGAATGAGTGAACTTGGACTACAGGATCCTTCAGTCCTGCTGGGAAGAAAAATCCTCGATCAGGTTTAAAGTCTATCTTGGTCAAGTCGTATAAAAACACAACATTCAATGAAGCTTTGTGGTTATACCTGGTCTAAGCCTGTGTGGTTTTGGCCATATTTCCCTTTCCTAGAACACTCTTCAGGTTGTTTCTTCATTGGCTGTTCACTTCTTGCCATCTCTCCTCTTCTGCTCTAAACAACCTGTGAACAGCACTCTCTCCACAGAGTGGATGCAGTGCTGTGAAAGTTAGTCCTGTGCAGTTCATTAACTCCTGTGTGGTAACAGAAAGTGCTAAACTCACCCTGAAACTTGTTTTTTTCTGTCATTTTGTGCAGTGACAGGTTTCACAATATTAATATAACAAGAAGAATGTACCATGTCAAAATTACTCCAGAGAGTTTTTCCTTCAGAAAGATCCTACCAAAAATCAGTAAGTAGTTAGTGTCATCTTATTTCTGGCCGTTCCACAGCAGTTAAAGAATACTTGGCCCAGATCTATTACACTTCCACAGAGAAGTTGATAAATTTATTTATTCATACCAGCCAAAGAGCTGACCAGCATATTTTATAATGGGGCAGTGATTATTCAAGCAAATTGCTGAAATAATTGTTAATGTTACAAGATACAGTTTCAATACCCACACCCACTTCTTAGCCATTTCCAGACGTTTTATTTCAATAAAGTAATGATCTTACTTTATTTAACAAAACAGCTTATTAAAATTTATAAAAATATTTGGTGCCTGTTTTTGTCAGCAGTTTCCACTGCATAAAACCTGGTCATGATTTCTGACTTCTAATTAACTCCGTCATTAACACTGATCATGCAGTTAATACCAGTAAGTTTTAAATATTTTATGAATTGGAAAATGTTCAGAACTACTGAAGCAAGAAAGTATTTTGCCTGCCTTTATCATAGTATGAAAAAGACACAGTAGTGAGTTTAATATTATTGAATTATTGTGCAGTGTTTCCAACATAAGAGCGGAAAACCAGGATGCATCAACCTGGCTGATGAGAGCTCAAAATAAGGGTGAGTAAGAGCGGAGCACCAGAACTAGAGATAATCTTACAAGTGATTAAGCTCTTTTCAAATTGATCTAATTCTATTCTGCTTTTATTGTCTCTTTTTTGTCTTGTTATATGTTCTTTACTACCTCCCTGCAATTTTTCTCCAATTTGTCAACTTAGAAAGTTTTGTTGGTCATTCTGTTTCAAAATTATTCCGTTATGTTGAATCACTCTCTTTTTTTTCTCAAAATATCCTCCCAGAAGTATTCTGCTGCTTAGTTTGTTTCATCTATATATACTTTATGCATTTTCTTTCTAAAATATATAACATTTTAATTAAAGAACATCACCAATTTCTGTCTCATCTCATCTAAAGTGATTGTATATCATCATATATTACAGACAAAAATGTTCACAATAACCTCTTGCACTATGATTAAATTACTTCCAGTTCTTCAGAATAAAAATAATGGATATCGGACAAACAGTATTTTTTTTTTAAAAAAGAAACACAAAACCCTTCTTTTCCACACATGTCTCTCTAGAGAAAATCAACTCCACAGCAAATTTCAAAATGTATGATCTTTATCAAGAGATTAAAGATGGATTTTTTTTCCCTAGAAAATGTTATGTTATAAAAGTTTTATTTTAAAAACTATTAGAGGTGGCTCATATGTGTGTGTATACATATATATATATATATATATGCGCGTGTGTGTATATGTATGAATAAATGTATGAATGACTTACAGAAATTCCAGTGTCTATTCAACATTGAATCTGCAGAAAATGTGGAAACTTTCCATTCCTCAGTAGGCAGCAAAAAAGAACAGTGGGTGGTAGAAAAGGAATGTTCTACCAAACTTTAAGAAGAAACTCATCAATATGGATGGCGCGGATAGCAAAAAACAGTAAAGGGGTTTGGGCAATTAAGATATAGGTATAGCAGGGAAATTTGAATATCTTTGCAACGAACAACTGGAAAATCTCCCGAGTCTTTCTGTTACCCAACTACACTGGGTCCTACTTGTCAGGAAAGAAACGGCAGGCACAAATGTGTATTATTTCCCCTCAAAAGTGGAAGGGGAAATTCTCATTTGTGTTACTGCTCATCGAACTTACTCAGCCCCTCTAACAACAAAGAAGAGAAATCCCATTTTGAACTAGCCAAGGCCTGGGAGAGATAATGAAATTTTGTAATTACTTCAGGTCTTTATGACACCAGAGCTTATATATGTTATTTCATATGTGATTTATACTGAAGGGACCTCACAAATAAAGTTCAGTAGTCAGCTTTATTCCACAAAAGCTATTCACCAAAAAGGACAGCTTACAACTATGAGAGATTTCATAACCTTTAAAAAGGTCTCTGTGCCTTTATGCACTGAGGCCTCTCCAGTTATTCTACACTTCTGTTTAATAACAATTTGTTGAGCTATACATGAGTTCCATATTAATGTGCAATTAGATGTTAAGATGTGATGAATTATAATTTTGTGTTTAATGAGTTAACCACAATTGCATTTGTATGACTACAGTCTAAAATACCTCACTTGCATTTTGACAGATATTCATAGAATAAGACAAGAAATAGTTTGGAGAGTTTGGGAAAAAGTTGTGTAGTTTATCTATTGACCTCTGAAGAATTTACCTTTGAAAGTTAAATAAAAATCGTTCTGAGTGAAACAATATTTAAAAATATTTTTAAGCCATCTTGTCTTTAGCACTGATAATCTATGTTTGTTTTTCACATAAAAAAAGTTACATTAGTATTGAATCTAAATTTAATTCAGTCAATTGAATTGATATTTATTATCAGATACCTTCCATAGTTTAAGTGATGCTTATAAAGCAAAGATATGCTTTTTTTTCCCTGAAAATTTCATAAAGAAATCTGATGCTTGATCTTATGTCAGTTTTATCTCTACTGACAAAATAATCTCTATTGATAGAGATTATCAATAAATTAGCAATATCTTTATTACAGTTTAAGGTAATTGAAACTCTACATGTGTTTGGATCAAATGCTGTAGCAAAAATGGATAAATGTAAAAGGAGGAAATATTGAAATGTGGAATGTTGATTTAGTCAAATGAACTGTTTACAACTTTGCACCCCGAGTTTCCTAATTTCCAAGAAATCTGAAAAAATCTGCTCACAATCTGTAGATAAATTAATTATTAAATTTCAGATTGACTGAAAATTTTGTAGAACACAAAGTGTTCCCTGAGTTAATTCTCATCTTGTCTAGGAAAGCTTTTTTTTAGACTGTTCCGAAACTTTTATTACTGACTTTTTCTTTAACCATAAAATAAAGGAGATATATAGTTTAAATAATTCTCATTGTATATTCTTAGGCATGTAGGTAGATTGATAGATATCATGTCTTATCATACCATATATCATATCATAAATAGTTATTGATATAACCTCAGAAGGAAAATTCATGACAGGTGTTTGTGTCTAACTTTCCTAAACAGAGCATGGTAACAGCTACATACTTCAGACTACTAACATAACCAGGACTGTAAGCAAGGCACATCTCAGAACTGTCCTGCAGGAGAATACTAAGCAAGCAAAAGTGTCTTCTGTCTCATGTCTTTCAATCATTTAAGCCACCCAGCTTGAGAGTCCTCACTGATTAGAATCTACCCTAAAAGAGTTTTGATTCAAAACTAAAATTGACAGTGGTGATTTCTTTCCTTCCGTACCCTTTATATGAAAGCCTCCTGTTATACAATTTCCAGGATATGGAAAGCTTCATTTAAATGCTTTCTTTTTCATGAATGGGCAAAAATGCATATCTCCCAGAAGTGTGCTTCAGCTACAATGGTTTAGATTAATCCAAAGTAGTAAAAAGGAATAGGTAAAGGAGAGAAGAAAGCTTTCAGCTGCTCTCAAGAAAACTACATGATTGAACTCCAAAGAGCGATACAGGAATGAAGATCAAGAAAGTGATCAGTTTTGCCTTTCCTTTTCTAGGTTAATGAACTTTTACTCATCTTAATTATGTTAATCCACAAAACATTCTTCATTAAGCAGTTATTAAATAAAATTCATGCATTATTCTTGGAGGAAGAACTGGAACTCAGGTTTTATTTCTATCTGATGTTTAACAAAAGGTTCTACTCAAAATGTCACATTTTCTTTTACGATCAAAATAATCCTCTTACTAGGGGTGAAATTCAGCCCCATATTGTGGGCTCTTTAATTCAGATGTTACACTTCAACTTGATTCTCTCCATGGAGTTTGGAGAACAGCTTGTACTAGAGTAGATACCTACATTTATGTCTACATCTATGTCTACTGCCATTTTAGGTATTGGAATAGATATCTTAGGTACTGCAGCATCTACACAGTAGATGTCTTTTTTGATACAGGCAACTATACATGGCCTGAATTCACTTTTAGTAGCAACCAAAAGCTGGACACTATGCCCAATTTCTATACAGGAAATGTCATCTATGTTTAGATATGTGAGTCACTCCCCCAGTTCATGCAGCCACAGCATAGTCGGGAAAGCATTCTGGACAAAATAGAGAATTAAACTGAAGTCTAACATATCTTAGGCAAGCACTGTAACCAGAAAATCATTGTCTTCAGCAAAGGCTTAACATAGATCAGGAAGTCCTACTGATTATTCCACTATACTTGATCCTGTGCTTGTGCTTTCCTCATGCTCTGAGACTACCTAGCATATCAACCCCCCAAAATGATCCATCTAAAGAAATTTTAATTTCTTTAAGTCTCAAACTGATAAGTGATCAGCAAGCCTTTTGCTATTAAAATAAAACAAAAACAAAAACCCAAAACACTGACAATACCAGAAAGCAAAGTTTAAAAGACTCATTGCCTTATTAAACCAAAACAAACCAAAAAACCAAAACCAAACCAAAACCAAAACAAAAATGGACGAAAGACTTAGATATGGAAGTCATTCCAAAACATAAGCAAAACAAGGAATGCCAAAATCAGCATTTTAGAGTAAGGATGAGGTTATTCTTAAGTCTAATGCTGTGTCATATAGGGACACAGAATAAAATTGTTAAAATACATATAAGATGTATTTGGCAGGAACATCCATAATTCGTATACTTTTAAGTGTCTTTCATAATTGCAACATTCAGAAAAAGATAAAACCAAAGAAACTAAGGGTGATGTATTACAGTACAATACAAAACTAGATTGTCAGGGTTGTGTGTGATAAAATATGCCTTCTTAAATTTCTGTACATATTTTTGAGCTACATATTTTTGGTGTAAGCACTAGTAAGATATGGATCAATACCATAAAACACTGCCTATTTTAGGCTTGGCTCCATTTGTGATAATGATTGCAAGAAACATAACTAATCAACCTACTTTGCTCATAAATTTATTGGCCATTTTCTAAATGGTAAGTAGGAATGAAGGAAGGAAGGGGGAAAAAAAGGGAAAATGGATAAAATTACAGCAAAGAGCAGTTTTTCTTAACACTACAATTAAAAGCCATGGACAGGAGGATGGAGAAGGCCAGTAAAAAAGGAAAGGTTCAGCCTAAAGGGAGCATCCTAAGTAAAGATGATTGTAACACTTCCTGAGCTGCTTTTAAGATTCTTCATAAATCAGCAGAATTAAACTATTCTAATAAGTAGGTTTTTGATTGGATCCAGATATGCAAGTTCATTAAGAAAAAATAATCATAAGCAAAACCAAGCTGGGTACAACTCTGTAATGTTCATTAGTATTAAAAGATTATGAGGTAATTCTAAGTAGTTCGTACAGTTACAGTAACTGCCGTATTATCTAACCTACATAAAATGTATTCATTAGTTTTAAGGGAAATATCTTTGACTGATGGAAAAAACCTGGTTTAACAAGATTTGGACAAATATTTTTTTACAATAAATGCTGAAGCTGTACCTGTAGCAACTTTTTTTGTTGTTACTTTAATGGGGGTGTTTGTTCAGCAAAGATAGATTCTGCTCATTATTGTTGCAGCTCAGTAAGGTTAATCTTGCACAGTGGACTGCCACAAAGCAAGACTCCTATGCAGAGGTGTCAGGTTTTCTCTCTCCCTGGGCCTCTGTACTAGCACAACATCATGGAAGATAAATCTTGCTGAAACCTTATAAGCATGGACATTTACATCAGGATGGTTAAATGCATTTGTTCCAGGAAATGGCCCATGAGTCCCAGACAAAAGCAATGAAGCCCATATATGCTGAAATTAGCTTAAACAACAGTAAAGCAGACTGACTTTGGCCACACTTGGCCTTTAATCTTTGCTATCAACCATATAATGTCTCTGTAAACCTAAGACATAAACAAAGTTTATGCAAATTAATCCTTCAGACTTAACCTGAAGTGAAATATTCTTTGAGATCATCATGTCAGCCTACATTTTTATATTACAGAGCTGTCAAATCCAGTAGACCAATGTAGAAGAGACTCCTTCAGCTCCACATCTCCATATCAGATCAGGAAGGAGGCTGAGCATGTATTCCTAATGGGCTCTGTGAGGGACTGAAAGAGTTATGTCTCAAACATTGTTGTAAAGTGGGATGTAGTGAACTGCAGGTGGGAAACTGATGGACACAGGGCATGGGGGGTGTGTCAGAAGATATGCAGTCCCAAGTTCTGCCATGCCTCACATAGCTACTTGCAGAGGTCATAAAAAGTTTATTTGAGGAAGGGGCTAATGACTGCCCAAAAGACCCCTCATGACCACCCCTCACAATTGCTCCTGCGCAGAAGATCATGAAACTTCTGGGACAAGAACCATGCAAGCTCACAGGAGGCATAACTGGAGGCAGGGCTTAGACTATAAAAGACACTACAACAAAGAGAGTGGTGCACGCCCACTACTGGAGGATCATCATGTCTGTCATTGGTGCTGGATCCAAGGGTGGTGATATGTCCCTATCTTCCCCCCCTTCTTTCTCTCTTCCTCTCTCTCCCCTCTCTCCTTTCTTTCCCACTTCTTTTACAAATATTCTTAATAAGAACTGCCACCGTCAATGCTTTTCCATGGTTTCAAGTTTGATTTGCAATTTTTTTTCTCCTGAAAAGGAAAAGATCAACCTACGTCTCTCAAATGAACAAATTTAAAATGCAAATAAATAAAGGTAGTCTCTGAAGGAAGTAGAAATGCACAGTACACTACTACAAATGAAATGCATGACAGTAGAATAGATGTTAATGCAGAGAGTATCTAGACACAACAGAGGTGTCTGAGCTATTGTGGTTTAACCCCAGCCTGCAACTAAACACCATACAGCCACTTGCTCACTCCCCTCCGTCCCCTGGTGGGATGGCAGACAAAATCTGAAAAGTAAAAGTGAGAAAACTCATGGGTTGATGTAAGAACAATTTAAAAATTGAAATAAAAGAAAGCAAAAAATAGTAATAGTAGTAGTAATAGTGGTAGTAATAGCAGTAGTAATATTAATAATCTATAAAGCAAGTGATGCACTATACAATTGCTTACCACTTGCTAACTGATGCCCAGCCTGCCCCCAAACAGTGGATGTCTTCTCCACAGCAGAGACAAGGGAGGAGGAGATACGTGCTGAAGAAGTCCCACATTGGGTGCCAAAAGAGACTGTTGTGGTTTAGCGGCAGCTCAGCCCCACACAGCTGCTCGCTCACTCCCCCACCCACAGATGGGGGAGAGAATCAGAAGGGTAAAGCTCATGGGTTGAGTTAAGAACAGTTTAAAAATTAGAATAAAACAATAACAACAGCAAAATTAGTGCAATGGAAAGGAAAACAATGAGAGAGACACAAAACCTGGGGCGGAGGGGAGGGGGAATGAACAACCCAAAAAAACCTCACGTGACGCAGCCGCTCACCGACCCAACACCGCCAGTCCCTGAGCTGCAACCACCCCACTGCGTGCCAACAGCCCTGGTTAATGCACTGGTCATGGCTTCACATGGTATGGAATGAACACCCCATTGGCCAGTCGGGGTCAGCTGCCCTGGCTGTGCTCCCTCTCAGCCTCTTGTGCACCTGGCAGAGCATGGGAGGCTGAAAAAGTCCTTGACTGCTGTAAGCACTACTTAGCAACAACTAAACCATCCGTGTGTTATCAACTTTATTCTCATACTAAATCCAAAACACAACACTATACCAGCTACTAGGAGGAAAATTAACTCTGTCCCAGCTGAAACCAGGACACCTACGTATCTTTTATGGTAACAAGAGCACTTTGATAATTCTGTGCTTCTTAAACTAACACTACATCACAACAGTGATGTGAAATAGATGCTGCTACTGTTTTGTTATAGAGGGAAATTGGTGACTAATGTGGCAGAGTAGAGGGGAACATCTGTAAGATAATACTTATGCAAGGAGAAGCCAGCCTGATGTTAGGACTTTTGGTCTTTTTGCTATACTCAGTCTTAGGCAGCAACTCTCACAGCACAAAGTTTTGACTCATACTGTCAGACTGAACAAAGGCCCTGTGGATGGCAGCTTCATAAAGTCTAACAGATATGTTTTTGTGAGTCTCACATGTCTCCAGCCGATGAGAATACAAATTTCTAAGCAGCTGCTTGTTCACAGTAACTTCTGTAAAAACCCTCAGTCACTGCAAGCATAGATGGGTGTCCTCTTTTGTTTCCCATGAAGAGAGATTGAGATAGCAAATGACTTTGACCTCAATAAACCACAATTCTGCTTCTGTGCAAGGACACAGACATACACACAGAGGAAAGAGCAAGGTGGTTACAGACCTTCCTCCAAATGGCACTGAGCAACTCTGGTTTGCTTCATTGTCCCTTGCCCTACTGAGACTCTCTCTCTTGCCTTTCATTATTCTAAGGAATTATATGAGCACCATCTGAGCTATTGCAGAGGCACAGCATCTTCAGTATCTCGCAGCATACAAAAAAATGGAAAAAAAAAAAAAAAAGAAGAGAGGATAGTTACAGAGAATATTGGGAAGGCAACTGGAAGCAGCTCACTAACGGTAGCTAGACAGGAACCTTCTGTAAGGCATAAATCGTATGATGTTGGACTTGAATTGGTGGTTAAGCTCTGGAGAGTCTACTAAGGTAGAGAAGAAAAAACCTTAATACTAAGAATTTTGTACAGTTACTGCTTCAAGGGAGAAATTAAGAGAGCTGACATATGCTCAGGACATTTTCATAAGCCTGTTTTTCTGAACACCAGGCAAATCCCACAATCTGTTTCACTGGCTATCATTGTGATTTTCAGTGGCACCAGGAGAAGGGCCAACATATGACACTGCATGCCTGCAAAAGGCAGGCATTGGATGGCATCCACATCAGCAGGCCCAGTAAAACTATAGCTACTAAGCAGCTATGTAGAAAGGGAAGAACCTGCTAATGGTACAAATAGGCAGAAGGGACCAGGCCAGAATTTTAAAAGTTAATATCTTTTTATTATTATAATTATCAATTTAGACATGTGTCTACCTGTTTGTGAGGTTTTGTCCTTATTTTTCTTACTATTATTTAAAGGTCACTTTAAAAGCTGTTTGGGAATTAAGCTCTCCATCTTGTGGGCATAGAGTTATGTAGGCCCCTGTCTGTTTTTCCATTTTGCACCTTTCAGGACAAGAGCAGAGGCAGTTCTTTGCTTCTTACCTGCCTTTTTTTCTGGGAGCATTCTGCTCTCGTTTCACCTAGGTATTGTCTGAATTGAAATGATTTCTGGGGCTGCAGAGTATTTTTAATTGGCTCCAGAAAGAAAACCTTCTAGCTTTTAAGTTCCTGGCATGGTCAATAGACATTCCTGGGGAAGACAGGGCTTTTAGTGTAGGAGACGGAGCTGGCTTATGCCTGCTAATGAACATAAGACATCTGAAGGATCTTATGAATATATGTACCAGATACACAGTGATGTATATCCAAGGTGGCAGCCTAATATATGTGATATGCCCTGTAGTGTTTAGGTAACTGCTGTAAGTTACACTGCGTGACCAGAAGTTCATAATGGCTATCAAAATTCAGCATTTTGAGATGTAATACTGATCTTATTTTGTGCTTTCATACAAATTCTACAGTGATGCTGCATCTTGCTGTAATCTCTTCTACTAACACTTTCACAATGGTTACATGTAATTCCTTTTCCCCAGCTAGTATTCATTGGAGAGTTCAGGTGTAAGTCTTGTGATCAGTGTTGATACTGATGTTACAGGACCACTGAAAAAAAGCCTCTAGCAGGGTCAAAAATTCTACGTAAGTCAGGCAAGTCAGGTACAGCAGAAATACTGAAGGGGCATAAGTGGGTTAGTAACAAGGTTTTACATGACTGCTGTCTACTCCACATGTACTTGCTGCGACATGTTGTCCCAGATTTGCTCTTAGAGCACGTTAAGATTTGACCGTGAGTTTCCAGGCATAATACCCAGAACAGTGTTCCAGTGTAGAGGTGGTTCAGGAAAACCCTACAAGAACACCCAAGATGCATACTAATCTTCCTGTGCCCAGAATTAAAACCAAAATATAATCAGGTTTTCTTGATGGTAGGCAATCTTTTCTTTTTTTTCCTTTTTTCTTTTGTTACTAAATACAATATTTGGTAAAATGAAAACTGATGGTCAGAACACTCATTAGTCTTGCAAGTATTAAAGACAAAGGTCTCCTCAACTTGAGCACAATCATATGCATCTTGAGTTTCCCATGGGAAAGCCAGGACCAAAAGATATCGCTAGCAAGGCACACTTCTCTTGATAGAAATTAAAATCAGTCCATGGAGCTTGGGGATGACAATGAATTATGGTAGCTATACTCTTTCTGATAGTATAGTTTTGGAGCTACAGGACAGAATCCAGTGAAGGACCATAAAGATAATGAAGGGACTGGCACAAGTCTCTCAACAGAGCGGTGCAACAGGCTGCCCAGGGAGGCTGTGGAGTCTCCTTCCCTGGAGACATTCAAAACCCACCTGGACGTGTTCCTGTGCCACTTGCTCTAGGTGTCCCTGCTCAAGCAGGGGTGTTGGACAAGATGATCTCCAGAGGTCCCTTCTAACCCCTACCATTCTGTGATTCTGTGATTCTGTGAAGTCTTCTATGAGGAAAGGCTGAGAGAGCTGGGTCTGTTCATCCTGGAGAACAGAAGCCTCAGGGGGGATCTCATCAATGTATTTATATGCCTGAAGGGAGTGTGCAAAGGAAATGGAGCCAGATTCTTTTTAGAAGTGCTCAGCAACAGGATAAGAGAAAATGGGCACAACCTGAAACACAAGAGGTTCTGTCTGACCTTTGCAAAATACTTTTTTATTGTGAGTGTGACTGAGCACTGGAACAGGTTGTCCAGGGATATTGTGGAATCTCCATCCTTGGAGACTTTCAAAAGCCGTCTGGAAATGGTCTTGGCAACTGGCTCTAGGTGGCCCTGCCTGAGAAGGCAGGTTGGACCAGATGACCTCCAGAGCTCCCTTCCAACCTCAACCTTTCTGTGATTCCTTGTTTTCTGCTGGGGATGGAATTTAGTTCATCTCCCTTTAGTTACCTAGAAGTAACAGCCAAAATCTGTGGTCTGAGTTCAGTGAAAAAGCAGCAAAAACCCCTGCCAAATATCGCTCACCCCAAATATCTTAAACAGCTGTCTTAGCATAGAATTCCATCCCATGTCCCTTCTGTATGCATGTCTAAGTTTAGGTATGTCTTTATCTTTGAAATCCCATCCCTGCATATCGGCTTAGAAATGTCATCATTACTTATAACCGCAAAGCAGAAAGGTGTGTTGATGCTCAACATTTTAATAACATAGGCTCAGTTCATAAAGTTGGTACTTTCACTATCAAAAACTAAGTACTTTTTAAAAATGCCTTTCTTCTATTATTGTGACATCAAATCTTACTGTACCTACTTGCCTTTCCATTATCCATTATTGGAAGTCTTTGACAGGCATATGAACTACTACAGGTATAGTTAACAGAAGTATGGTTTTCCAAATTTTCTAATGGAGGTCCTGTCAGAGTGAAATACTTGGAAACCTGTAAAATATTAAAATGAAAATTATATCATACACTACATAGGGATACATAGATCAAAACAATGTTAAGAGTGAAAATATATTGAAAAATTAGTAATTTTCTACTGGACAAAATAAAAAATCTAAGTTTGTTTAAAAAACAGTGACAGACATGACAATAGTCAATATAGACTATAGACATTATAGACTACAGACAATAGGCAACAGCACAATACCTCTTATTCCAAGAATCAGCAAGAAAGACACAATGAAAAGTAAATAAGCTATGACAAAAATTCTGGATTTCAGCATGTTAATGTCTTTGACAAGATCTTTATATCTGAGTGTACCATATTGCAAATCATCTGTGCTTTGATGCCAGAAAACAATTTAATATGAGAATGTATTGGGTTTACGTGTCAAGGTTTTGGTAGTGGGGGCACTGCAGTGGTGGCTTCTGTAAGAAGGCAGGAGCTGCCCGCATGTCAGAAACAGCAGTTCTAGTCATCTCCAAAATGGACCCACCAATGGCCAAAGCTGAGAGGATAAAAATTTTTCCTGGAAAGAAGGGGAACGCGTTTACTTTACTGACCATCTCACAGGACTTTCATTTATTTACTTTTATTGTGTTCCTACGCAGTGCGATGATATAAATGTATTTGGCATGAAAATTTCCACTTATGCATGTCTTTATTTGGATATGAAGTCTATTTTCACATAAAAAGTCCTGGTTTGGTTTTTTTTTTTACTACTAGTAAAACAATCCTTTTGTTCACAGAAGTGAGTAGGCATAGGTAAAAATATTGGGAGATCAAAATTCACCTACTTGTGTGCATCATAATTTTGTTACTCTTCTCATTTTTTTGTTCATGGGGAGCACTAATAACAAGCATTACCAGCTCTGTTTTTCCAGGTAAATATTTTCATGTTCTAAGCCACTTAATATTGTACAGTTGTTTTTGAATGAGGGATGATTGTAATAGTCTTCCAACAGTTTATCTTGCAAGAGATGGGTTTCTAAAATTTTGATTTTTCAGTTTTCTGTTTAAATAATATGAGAGAGGGGCTGTTTTAGAACTCTCTTTTATTGTTAAAACTGAAGAAGCATTAGGACACCGGTCATCTATATGTTCTGATGATATGGAGAAATTAGTTCTATAGCTGGTCTGAATTGGCTTATTTTCTGTATTGCAAAAAAAACCTCAAAATTGGGACGTTTTTGCAACTGATTCTCATTTTGCCTAGTAGATTATGTCTTCCCACAGTAATCCTAATTTTTTCTGATATGTTATATGGCAGAAGGAATTTTTGCAGCATGTTATGCAACAACATACTTCATATTATTTAATTTGGTTACACCTCTATGTTATAGGTGCTATGAATATTTCTTAAGTTCTATAAATTAATAAATAAAATCTAGATAAAGATTTATAAATTCTGATTATAGATTCTCATTTATAAATAGCATAATTTTTCTCTCATCAATTAATGTAATCATGTCAAATTTAATTGCGGTTATTCAGTTAGTACTTAGAGATAATGTCCATCTGTTTCATCTGGTGTGAAACCTTAAGCACTGCATTTTCACAGGAATGGACTCCAGGCTCTCCTCACTTGTCTAGATGAATAATTACATTACTACCTTCAGAACACTTGAGATCTCAAAATTAGGAGTACACTTTTCTTCCACTAAAGAAAGACTTTGTAAGGTACAGACTTATGTTAGAAAGAATATTATTTTTCTGTTTTATTATTCTGTTTCTTCTGCAGAGACTGCAAAATAATTTTTAGACAAGCAAAATAAAAGTTAAGGTTTGTGATCCTATAAATGTATTTCAGTTATTTTTATCTTAATGTTAAGGCTTTAAATCTGCCAAAATAATTTAAAGGCTTTTAAAATTCTGCAATTATATGTGTACATATACATACACATACATACATGTAAACACATATAAATATATTAATATAAGAATATCTCTACCCTTACGAGTTCTGACAGTTCAATATACTTGTTGTGGATAAAGGAGTTTGAGAATTGAATAAAAACAGGAAATCAGAGAAAGCAGGAATGAAATTGCCAAAAAAGGGAAAGTATTTTTATGTAAATTCATGGATGCAGAGGGAAAATAGGCTCTGGTTGAATTCAGAAAGTAAAAGGTAGAAGAAATATTTATATCCTTTTATCATTATGCCCTTTCTGTAGCAGGCCATCTTTTTAGTATTTACTGCACAGGGAACTAAGTTTCCTTTCTCATCTCTATGATTTTTATGTATTTCTATCAGTAATTTTCTTGTCTTCTCCCTCCCTAAATTAAAAAAAAAATTGGAGATAAAATCTATTTCTTAGGAAATTTCATGACTGAAAAATTATTTTTATTCCAAATAAGAAAAGACACTTGAAATGTCCCCCACTGAGAGCTTTTTAGAAATCTCACAGTTTATTTGCCTTTGTAGGCGTCAAAATATTTTTGAACATACCAGTTCTGAAGTGCCAGAATATTGCAGAAATGTGAAGAATAATGGAAGAAAAAAAATGCTCTATACTTCCACTTTCTAGTCTTATCTAAAATGTGAGTGTGTGGTTGCATGCTGTTTACAAATATAAGCAACAGGAAGTGTTTTGGAATACAGGCTGAGTGCTAAATAAAGATTGCTATGATTCTTTAGGCAACTGTAGGTTTTGTAATGAACCAGTTCTTTCAGGACAATGCCTCATACCCATGTGTGGTCGGAGGTACTTCAAGTGGAGTCCTATGCTGTAATACTCTCAGGTGTTCTGATGTATTCATTTATACATAGTCTCAAAATTCCAGCACTTTTCAGGAGTTCTGCATCAGCCTTGCAAGTTAGGCATTCAAGCCCATTCTCCCATACATTGACCACAAAGACTGTACAAGGATTTCCAAGAATTAGGGTTGAAAAGAGTTATTCAGCTTCACAGGAAGTAGCCTACAATTCCTGATTTTCCTAGTACAAAGACAGTGTTTTGTGGATGTATTTTTTTTATTAATTATCTTGATATATTTTAAGAAACATTGTCTTCTAACTCATTTTACCAACAAAAGCTGCCTTTGCAGGTTCTACAGATTCCCACCGCAGTCTAGATTCCCTAATTAGTAGATCAATGTTACTGATAACTATGACTACAGCAGTTTCTGCAAAGCTTTTTGCACAACTTCCTTCAAAGGATGACAATATAAACCATATGTGACTGTATTTCTTTCACTGGATGTGCTTTTGTGTTCTTTTTCTCTCCCCAGACATTTGGGAAATGAAAAAGGATCTAGGTTTTCCTGCATGGATGTCTTCAGGTAACATTTCACTTTAAGATGTGAAATGCAAACAGAACACCGATTTGTAATACTAGTAATTATAATGGCAGGTCTAGAAAACCTTCAAGCATTTTGCATTACAAGTTATTCACATAGCAATTATTTTTAGTATCATTTATCCTCTTTTTGCAAAAAAGAGGAATACATGCAGAATGCTTCTTCTAGGGAATCTTTAGGTGCTATACTTACTAGTATATACTTATACTAGTATATACTTATACTAGATTTGCTGTAATTTGAGGAAAGATCTTTGGTGTTAACTTGCATTTTTGCTCAAGGTGAGTTTTGAATAAATATTGTAAGAAATCAATTTACTTTTACATAACTGACTCAGCTGACTGTCGTTTAAAATGTGTACTTAGTACATGAGCTAAAGCAAAAATAAATTAACATCATTTTTTCACTTTCATTTGGAGTCATCTGTGGATCAAGGTTCCAGAGTATGATACTTAAATTAATTTTGTAGTTGAGCAAAACAATAAATGGATCCATTCAAATCACCACCATTAATTTTCATTTGCCACCAACCCTTGACAACAGTTTTCCTCCACTTTTGGAGATACAGTAATGTTATTCATGGGTAGCCAATAACTGCACAAGATCCTCTGATGTGAGAGTCTCACTCCTCCTCTTAGAATGTTTGAAAGCTGCTGCCTCAGCTTGTTCATTCAACACAGGTAGAGAGCAGATAGCACCAAGTAGCTTTGTATCTTGACACTTCGCTGGCAACAGCAGGGCTGTCCTTTCAAAAATCGTTCACGTGAGTCAATGCAGAGGTATAGGAGCACCTGACAGCCTGGAGGGTGGAAGCTTTCAGGGCGTCTGTATGTACTATGAACCAGAGTGGGGAATACAGCTGTTGTGGGTTAGCCCCAGTAGACAGCTCAGCCCCACACAGTCGTTCACTCACAGATACACGCCCCACCCAACAGGATGAAGGAGACGATTGGAAGGCTAACAGTGCAAAAAAAATGTGGGTTGAGATAAAGACAGCTTAATAGAAAAAAAAAAAAAAGAAAGAAAGCAAAAAGCTGAACTTGCAAGCAAAGCAAAATAAGAAATTAATTCACTATTTCACTATTGGCAGTCAGATGTTTGGACATTTCCAGGAAAACAGGGCTCCATCATCTGTAACGGTTACTTGGGAAGACAAACACAATACCTCCAAATGTTCCCCCTTTTTCTCTTCCTTCAGCTTTTATTGCTGAGCATGATGTCATATGTTGTGGGATATTCCTTCTTCAGGTGGGTCAGCTGTCCCAGCTGTGTCCCCTCCCAGCTTCTTGTCCCCTCCCAGCTTCTTGTGCACCCCCAGCCTACTCACTGTCAGGGCAGTATGAGAAGCCGAAAAGGCCTTGACTCTGTGCAAGAACCTTGAAACATGCCTGTGTTACCAATGCTGTCTTGATCACAAATGCAAAACATAGCCTCATGCTAGCTACTGTGAAGAAAATTAACTCTATCCCAGTAAACAACCAGCACAATAGGTCATGGTGAGGAAAAAGAAAATGCTAGATGACTAGAAACTGGTCTGATGAGCACTGAGGTTGGAGGCGGAAGGGAGTTCAAGGTGACGTTCAAGACTGTGAGGGAAGTTTCACCTCAAGCTGGGAAAAAGCAAGGCTACAGCCATTGGAGCTGAGGCTGCTTTTGAGTAGTATATAAAGTCTGGCATTTGAAATGTCTGTACTTTTATTGCAGATTTGAGATTTTTTTTCCATAGGTAGAAGTGAATGAAAGCAATACCTTGCTCATTCTACCGATGAAGAAAGATCCTTGAAATATCGAATGTTTGTTTTACAAAAGAGATGACATATATTGTAGATTAATTTTTAGTTTTATCTCTAGGTAATATAAGATCATGTATTACTCACTAGGAATCTAACGCTACTAAATTTAAAGAAAACAATGATCAACTTCATCTGACAATACATTGCCTGCTTGTGGCATTGAAATAAAATAGCTATGATTACACTGTATCAAATTCTTTTTAAAAACTTCTTGCATTTTTGATAGACCAAATTTACTTTCTTCTTTATTAATACATGAAGCATCATTTCCTTTTTTGAACTCCTATGTCATACATCTAGTTCAACATCACTTCCCGCAGATAGGCTTTATATTCTGTCAGACTATGGATTTTAGAAATAAACTTTTTCTTTTCCCTTTTAAGATTTTGAATACTTAGCATAAATAAATTCTTTAATACTTCAGATTTGACTTTTAAAACTTGCTCTTTTTTAGTCTAACATCTCTTAAGTGTAATGTCATGATTTCAACCTCCGTGTTTTTGAATTGGATTGTCAGAACATGCTAATTTTAGACACACAGTTATTTCAGTGCTGCTTCCACATGGAAATCTGGATTCCCCCAAATTACTTCTGCCAGCCTTAGCTAACTATGCTGCAATGCTATTTTAATGAAGAGAGAGACCTTTGATTGAGCATCTGGTTCCCCAAACACATCCAATTTTCACAAAATGGTGTAATATTTTGACTGTTTTTGAAGTCTCTGTACTTGAGTCAAGCATTTGTAATAAGGCTGTAGAAAATGCAGACTGAGCAATCTGCATTTATTTTATGATACAGATTTATCTTAATAATATTGAATTTCTTGTCGTTTCATGCTGTCTAGACAAGCCAATCCAAAACCAAACTGATCAGCTACCTCCTCTAGGCAGGAATCTATCCCAGGTCAACAATTAAATTCCTTTCAGAGAAGTCAACATTTAAGATAGGTAAGGGTTTTGTTTTGTTTTGTTTTGTTTTAAATTTGAACACTCAATCCACGCCTAGAAAGTTGGGATATGTAATGAATATAAACATAGAAGTATAACTACATTTTCATGTGTCCAATAGGCATGGTCTTCACTGTCTCTATACTTTTACTACAACAAATAATGGATTATACATATTATAAAGCAGGCATATAAAACCAAACTTCTGTACATGTGCTGAAAGTAAAAGCAAGACAATGTTCCATTGCATAAACAGAATTAAAATAATTGATCATTAATGAGCAAGTATGTGACATAACCGTGATATAAGCAACTCTCGTGATAGATGTCATTGGTTTTATAAAGCAGTATGTCTGTTCTGCAAATGTAAAAAAGGACTGATTATGAATAAATTTGAACTTTAGGGGTTCTTACAAACTCCAAGTAAAATGTTTTATTTCTAAGTTTGTACATACTCCAAGTGCTTTAATAAAAAATTAGAAACCTCTAAACCCCATAAATTTTAAAGGCATTAACTACTGTTTGTCCCGGTTTCAGCTGGGATAGAGTTAATTTTCTTTCCAGTAGCTGGTATAACGCTGTGTTTTGGATTTAACATGAGAATAGCATTGATAACACACTGATGTTTTTGTTATTGCTGAGCAGCGCTTACACAGAGTCAAGGCCTGTTCCAGCTTCTCACACCACACCACCAGCGACTAGGCTGGGGGTGCACAAGAGTTTAGGAAGGGACACAGCTGGGACAGCTGACCTCAACTGATCAAAGGGATATTCCGTACTACATAATGTCATGCTCATCATGTGAACTAGGGGAAAAGCTGGCTGGGGGTCTGCTGTTTGGGAACTGGCTGGGCATTGGTTGGAGGACAGTAAGCAATTGCTTGGTGCATCACTTCTTTTGTATATTCTTTTATCATTATTATAATTATTTTTTCTTACTTTTCTGTCCTATTAAATTATCTTTACCTCAATGCACAAGTTTTAACTTTTTTTTTAATTCTCTCCCCCATTCCACTGCGGGGGGAGGGTGGGTGAGGTAATGGCTGTGTGGTGTTTAGCCGCCTGCTGGGTCAAACCACAACACTGTTATATCTTACACGTTCACAGAAATATTAAAGAATGTGAAATACTCATGTAGAGAATAGAAACAGGTGCAAATCTTTTTTAAATAAAACAATTATATGATAGGCATCTATTTAACTGCAGGTGACATACAGCAGAAGATAACATACTATAATAACTTTCAATACTATTAGTTTATCACTGTTTTCTGTATGTTATAGTAAATGAGAATTTTGTGTGTAAACCCTAAGAAACATTTTAAGCACAACTCCAGGAATTAAATTCAGCAAATTTTAATGAGTTGTAAAAAAAAAACATGCTGTAACTAATTTGTAGTTAAGACTCTTTTAATGAAAAAAAAATCTGTTTCTTCATTTAAAATGAAATTTCTATTGCAAAATCATTAAACAGGATTTCACAACCATTTAGTGAAGGATTTTGACACTGTATAGACTATAACTTTTCAAGGAAGGAGTTTGTCATTGTTAAACTTTGTTTCATCTAAAAAGCAATGAAGTATTTATATACTAGCAGATATGTATAGAAAAATGAGCAGTGTTTCGTCAGAATAAAGCCTTATGGAAAGAAGAAAGAAATTTGTGGGAACAATTCAAACCAATAAGACAGTTAAATTTATTCATTTTTTCCAAACTCTGGTCTCTTCACGTGATAGATAACACAGGATAGACCTGAACAATTTTACCTCAGCATGTGAGTAATTTGCTAAGAGGTGAACCTCTTAGACCGAAGCCTCTCTTTAAAATGTACGCATTTATCCAAAGAAAATTTAACACAGAGTCCTAACACATTTTCACAACTTTGACCTTTTACATTGATTTGTAAGATACTTTGTTTACTGCAAAGAAGATGACTCACCCTTGAATCAACATGTTAGGTCATATGATACCAGCTCACCCGCACACTCACTGAGGCGCTCAGAGGGACAGAGGCAGGAGTGGGAGCCCAAATAATACCCTGCCAGGATACTCTCAGCTGCATCACCGTGGGAGTCCCAGCCAGCTCTGCATGTGAGAATGCCTGCATGCCTCTAAGGATGAGAGCATAGTGACGGTGGCCAGCTATTGGGACCAATAAGCCAGAGAGAGGGGCAGAATGAGGCTGTTGGTACTGTCTGTGTTCATGTGAGCACTCTGAGTGTCTGCCTGTTATCTGTGTGGCTGACAATGCATGTATGCGGTGTATATGTGTGCTCTGTGTGCATGTGCCTGCTTCAGTCTTGCTGCTGGTTGGACCTGGGGACGTGGAGCTGTGTCAGCCTCATGTCCCCGACATATTTTCTTCTAACAATATCCATCTTCTATTTGTATAAAATGTCTTCTAACTTCATGGTAATCCCTTATTTGTAATGTATCATTGTAATACTCCCTTTAAAATATTTTCAGTACATCTGAGGAATGACAGCAATTAATTTTAAAATCAAGATTACTTTCCAATAATTGAAAGTATTTAATAAGTAACTGAAAAGACAACTGAAATTAAGTCATAAACAGAGCCACACAAAATTATATTTTGTTTTGAAGGACTTTTGTATACTGTCCTCTCTCCGGTTTTATTTCATCTTTCTTTTATGCTCCATGACTTTTTCTTTGAGCTTCAGATTCAAATGAACTTCTTCAAAGCAAGATTTAATTGATCCAACTGAGTGGCTTAAGTTTTCATGTCAACACCAAGTGAAAATACATGCAGCTAGTTGATACAATTCCATAAAAGACCCATTTTGTTTCTTGAAAGTTTTGTGTGCATTAGGAAGCCTGCTGAAGGGTTTCAAGTCTGCAGAAAAATTTCAAGTCCCAGAAAATCAGCCAAGTTATATTGTTTGTAGCATGGTTAATGACTATACTACTGAGGGAAAAAAAAACCAAACCCACAACAAAACCAACAGAGTAAGAGGAGCTTGGCATTGCAAATGGGTCAGTGAATGTTATTTACTTTCATACAAGCTGTTTGCTAATTGATTGTATAAGCATTATTGTATGTTTTCTCAGCCACTTTTCAGACTGACATTTCCTCCTGCCGCCATATTTAATTTGATTTTGGGGAAAATTCTGATTTCTCACCTTTCTTTACATTTCATGTTCCCCCACATATTTTTTGCAAATATTTTGTATCAAATGCAAAGTGACATTTTTGGCTTATATAAAATTATTTAAGTAAAATCTTTTTCGTTGCCTTTTTAAATAAGAATTATTTCTGAGTGTACACAGTTCAGTTGCTTGAAAATAACATCAATAATTGAATAACACCATTTTCTTTTCCAAAATAACTGTGAGGGGTGACGTGTTTGCTTTTGTTATTGCTATCTTATTATTCTGCTTTTTTAAAGAAAGTGGCTGGACAGTAGCAAATTATGATCTTTGATTTACCTGTCTTGACTGCTGTCTGTTGAACCAAGTAGAACGTGTTAAAGAAGAGGGAAGTCAGCCTTTTTGTAGGTTTGGCTAGGATTGCTGAATTGGGGGAACATTCTGGAGAGGATTCAAGCATGCAGAGAGAGTAATAAAAAAGCAGAAGGAAGCCTTCAGCAAATGGAGACTGCAAAATTGTGAAGAACAGGAAGAGGTTGACCTGAGATGTGATGGGAAGAAACCCTGTGGAATCCAGAAGAAACTGAATATTTTGTTTCTGAAAATCACTGAGTTGTTGGAAAGAGAACAAGCATGCAATAACAATGTAGGGAAGAGGTGGAGGGTTTTGTAAAACCTTTGTTATTCTTCCCAGAAGTTGTGCTATTTCCCTTTTAAACTATATGTTCCAATATTCTACTTAAGCTTATCTGTAGAATTTATACACCTCTTTGATATTTTTATGGGGCTGTCGTGGTTTAGCCGGCAGCTCAGCCCCACACAGCCGCTCGCTCACTCCCCCATCGGTAGATGGGGGAGGGAATCAGAAGGGTAGTGCTCGTGGGTTGGGATAAGAACAGTTTAATAATTAAAATTAAAAGAAACAACAACAGAAATGCAATGTAAAGGAGAACAACGAGAGGCGCAAAGCCCCGGGGGAGGGGGGAAGGGAGGGGGGAAGGGAGGGGGAGGGGGAATGAACCTCCAAAACAAACCGCACGCGCCGCAGCCGCTCGCCGCCCGCCGACCCGACGCCGCGCTGCCTCCGCGCTGCCACTGCCCCCCCCTCAATATATTGGCCATGGTGTCACATGGTATGGAATGAACCTGCCATTGGCCAGTTGGGGTCAGCCGTCCCCACCATGGCCCTGCCCCTCCCAGCCCCCCCCCCCCCGCCACGCGGCAGAGCGCAGGAAGCTGAAAAGGTAGCCGACCCCCACAGTGAGGAGAATTAACCCCTTCTCAGCCAAAACCAGCTCAGGGGCTGACCCAGTTTTGGCTGGGATAGTTAATTTTCTTTCTAGTAGCTGGTATAGTGCTGTGTTTTGGATTTAGTATAAGAGTAATGTTAATAACACACTGATGTTTTAGTTCTTGATAAGTAGTGCTTACACTAGTCAAAGACTTTTTCAGCTTCCCATGCTCTGCTGGGTGCACAAGTAACTGGGAGGGGACACAGCTGGGACAGCTGACCCCAACTGACGAAAGGGATATTCCATACCATACGATGTCGTGCTCAGCATATAAAGCTGGGGGAAGAAGAAGGAAGGGGAGGACATTTGGAGTAATGGTGTTTGTCTTCCCAGGTAACCATTACACATGATGGAGCCCTGTTTTCCTGGAGATGGCTGAACACCTGCCTGCCGATGGGAAGTAGTGAATGAATTCCGTGTTTTCCTTTGCTTGTGTGTGCAGCTTTTGCTTTACCTATTAAACTGTTTTTATCTCAACCCACAAGTTTTCTCTCTTTTACTCTTCTGATTATGTGCCCATCCCACTGGCGGAGACTGAGCAGGTGGCTGTGTGGTGCTTGGTGCTGACTAGGGGTAAACTATGATAGGGTAAAGTGAGAAAAGTCTGAAAATTAACTCAAAGCCTTGTTCATGTCAATATTTTATTTCAATAATGCAAGCGGATTTTTTTTATTTAAGACAGCTTAAGAATAGTTTAGTATTGTTAAAGCAGTGTCTTCACTTGAGCATCTCATAGCAACACAGCAGTTTCAGCAAGGTAAAGGAGTATTTGTCTGTGGGCTTAAAAATCCAAATTCAATTTTTAGCTGAAATCAATGAGTACACTGTTAAACCTTTCAGATGGTTTCTTCCTATACATAAAATAATTTATATTATTAGTAATGACATAATCTGGAAAACTTTAATATTTGAAGATGCTTTTAATAATGTTTAAGTGACTGGACTTCAGATCATGTCATTTGGGTATGTAGTGGGATAAGGAAGCTGTAGGACAAAAGACTGCAGTTTATTTTCTCTTAAAAGCTTACACTTGGAAAACTTTCTCTTTCAGTAGTAGAGGGATATTTGACATATTGCATTCAGAATTCCAGATTTACTTCTGTAGGTATAGGCCTACCTACATTTCTAGTCTTATTTTGAGATCCTCATATACATATATTCTTACTCCATATATTCTTACTCCAAAGTGTCTTTCACATGTACCAGTTTTTTCCAGGACATGTTATCTCCCATAGTCTCCTAGCTGCATCACCTATAAAAACCAACAATAATGCATGTGGATATTTTGGAATGCAAAGGTTGTATCTGTTACAAAGTTCGTAGCTGCTGTATGAACATCCTGCCATTCCCCGGCCAAGGGAACCAATTTGCACATCTGTATTTCATTTAATACTCAGGACTATCAACAGTATGGCTATAGAACATATTATGTTCGGATCACATATAGACATGATATCTAACCTTTCTGTCAAGACACCATGAGAACACTTGCCAGCAGACCAATATCTTCTAGTACTCATTCTTTTCCTGATTTAGGATGCCACAGACTCCTGGTTTAACCTTAGGAGACTGCAAAGGGCCAGCAGAATCAACCCTGGCCTAACTGGCATTCTTGTTATGGAGAGTAAAGTCTGCAAACAGGACTCTTCTTTATTCTGTACCTTTCCTTAGACAAACGTAAGTCAGATTCACACTGGAGCACACTAACAGGACAACCAAGAATTAAGGCCTGAGTGCAAAATAAGGGTGAGAAAGCTAAATTTAGGCAAACCCTTTTTCATGTGCAACACTTACTTTTTTCTGTATTATTTGTTACACGCGATATTCACGGTTAGGTTTCTGGGGTTTTTTAGTTTTGTTTTGTTTGTTTGATTGTTTGTTTTGTAAATCCTGAGTGAGGTTCTATTACATAGAAATCCTGAAATCTCTTTATGTTCACTTATCTTTCATTTTCTTTAGAAATATGCAACCCAAAAGATTTAGGATAATTGGTTTCATAATTGCATGAACTGCCTCTGAAAATGCATGCCAACAAGGATTAGAAAGGATCAGATGTAAAGGCTATGAGTGTCTTCTCAGAACTTCACAGCCTGACTTATTAAGCCTCTGACAGTTCATTCCTATGTATTTGTTGAGTAGCAGCTGACGACCTCGAACATGTTTCTGACTGTGGAGTGTTTTTGTGAAAATAGGAAATAATATGGTAGAGAACAAATTAATTTTCACCTGTGACCTCAAAACTAATTAAGCCATTTAATCAATTTGCTGAAGTGCCATTGCTGTTCTCAGAAGTTTTCATTACAAAGCATGAAAGTTACTTTGTCTTGAAGTGGAAAAAAATTTCAAAGCATTATAAAATTCAAAGCATTATAAAATGACAAAAAATGACATAAAAGTTCAATGCTTGTTCTAATTAACACCCTGGATTAGTTATTTAGATGCTGCATAACTTTTAATTAAGAACCTACCCGTATATATAGCATCTGACACATCTTTGACAGTTTTGCAGAAATCTATTAATAAAGCAGATTTTTTTCAGAACAGATGGTGTCTCAAGAACTTGATACCTGATATAACATCCATATCAGAACTCCACAGACATTGATACTTTATCTTCATTTGTCTGAGTGAATTTATCAAGTATGCTCTAAAGCCTGAAGTGTCTCATGTTGTTGCTCTTTGTATTTCCATTATCTGCGAGCTGCAATATCATCCAAGATCCCTTTTCTCTTAGCTATAGTGTAGTTTTACCTGCCTCTACTCTTGCAGTAGTATCTTAGAGTAATATTTCTGCCTTTGCAAAAATATCATTGAGGCCAAAATTATTGTTGCTATTTAAAATAGCAACATAAAATGTTAACACTGAGGATTTCCAAATACTCCTGAGGTTTACACCAGAAAACTCATTAAAAGGAAGTAAGTCAGATGAAAATCTTCCTAGCTTCTGGTAAGTGTCATTTTGATTAAAATCATTAAGGTTGAATGTGACAAAGTAGTCCGTCCTAGTCACTGCTATAACACAGTACTGTTACTGTGAGTTTACTCCTTTAGTTTGTTGGAAAGGGAATAATTAGGAATCAAAAGGATCACATTATTAAAAAAAAAACAAACCACATAATGTATTTTTATTCTGGTTTTGTACTTCTTTGTGATACAGTTTAAAAATCTGGTTTTGTGTGCCTTTATTGTGGTTGCTTAATCATTAGATTTACTTTAATTGGGGAAAAAAAAAACACCCACCAAACAACAATTTCTGTCCCAGCCCCAACCATGTTACACAAAACAAAACAAAACAAAAAAACTCTTATGAAATTTCACAGATTCTGTGTCTATCTTCTGATACAAGGTTTCTGCACTTAGTGAAATGGCAATCTTAATTTAATTAGTGAGCTAGAATAATTACATTTTTTTCTCTTCAGTTCGTGACACAAAGCTTGTATGTGCCATTTCCCTCTGTAATGTATGTCATAAAAAGTGTTATTTTTTATTAACACGAGATTGAGCCCAAATTGCTAAGGCTCCTGATGAATATCATTCTTCTTCAAAGTAGAGGAGAGGTAGAGACATTCTTTTTGTCTGAAGACAAAGAGCAGCATTCCTCTCAAATAATTTTTAATTACTACTTTTCTCCCCACTTCAGTAACTAAAGGGTAATTGCTATTCTGAGCACTCCTCTGTTTAAGAAAGAAAAAAAATGGGAAAAAATAAGTGAGGAAGAAAAATGCATAAACTAGTCTTGCCAGTTTGGAATTTATATTCTTAATTTTAGAAAGAGGACTGTTGCCTCTCTCCTTTTCTTTTATGAATATAATGACTACGTACCTATGCTATGTGGGTTCTGTTTTGTATGCCTGTATATTTTCTAGAATATTAGCATTCATGTTCTTGCATTCTAGTACTTTATGCCATTGACAGGCTCATGTTGCCAATTTCAGAATCTAGATTTCAGATTTTCTGAAGTTAGTCTTAGAAGTCTGGTTATTCTTTTTACAGAAAAATGGTTCATGAAAACATGTAGTTGACTTCAAATGGTTCATGAATTAGATATCTGTCTTCAGATATACCCATTTCTGGTTTTACATCTATGTGTATTTTCCATTAACACCAAATATTTATGCAACTGGTATAGTTGAACTTTTAATTTTGTCTTTGTGTAATTTTTTTTCTCATAAAATTAATCTAACTATATTCAACAAGTGTTGCTGAGGTATTCAATTCTGACAGCTTAATTTGCCAATGAGAAAATGGCTTTGTAGATTGTTTCCTCAATGGCCTATTGAGTAGTTTATATATAGAGAGGTATGAGCTGGCATAAATTATTTCTTAATTGCTTTCTCCTAAATTTCTTCCTACCTTTTCATTACATTACAGTTAAAATGTGACTTGGATCCTCTTCTGTCTTGCTTCTTATACTTCTTTTACTTTTAGGTCTTTACACAATTCTGTTTCTACTTATGTCACTCCGATTAAGAGAATCAAGTTAAAATTATATTAAGGATTTTTTTGCACTGTAGTTGTCCTATGTGCAATTTCTCTGAGACGAAGTTCCTCTGGGCTTCGCAGTGGAAGGACTCAGCTTCCATAAAGAATCTAAAGTAGGGTTAAAGTGGATGTGTAGATATCTGGATTGGGAGAATTGCTTCTCTAATCATCCAGACCTGGATGCTAGTTAGTTACCAGTATTAAATTGACAGAAACCTACTCTGCATATTTAACATTAATTCACTGTTGTGGAAATATTTCAGTGATAACTTCTAGAGAAACAGACATTTTAATACACAAAACCACATTGTTTCCTAGAGCAAAAGACAAGCTGAATAAAACAACAAGAATAAAAAGGGAAAACATTATATTTGTTTAGCTGCTATATGAATAATATTATGCTTGTCTTTAAAGATAAAAGTTCTGGCTTTTACATGTTTTACATTATTCTTTTGCTTGTTCAGAAAATGTGATCAAATACCTGGTTCAGGACTTTTTCGTGATGATGGACATTGTATGACAATATGTCAAATATGTGAAAATCTTCAAAATCAGATAGAGGGGAAGAGACAGTTGGTTCATTTTTCATCTCTTTAACTAATGTCTCAGAAGATTTTTTTCCAAACCAGCAGTAAAATTTCTCGGTGTTGATGAATTTGATGGCATGAAATTAGCTCAGTGTTTTTGCAACTTAGTATTTTGATTAATTTCTTGTCTCTTAACAACTTCAGATAAAATTCAGCTCCACAAAGAGAAGCTGGATGTAATTAGCACAGAAGAAAATGTTATTGAGAAAGGAAGTTTTTGAGTGAGAAGTTTCTTAACATCTATACATACTCATTTAGCATAGTCAGGTTCTAGTGTTCAGAAATGTCATCTGCTGTGCTTATGGTCAGGCCTTTTTATATCTTGTCTAAAAGAAATTACATGAATTTTTTTTTGGTTATGCTTGACAACAGCGTATTTTTTTTCTGGCATTTTGTTCGGTTTTTCTGTGAGCATTTCTGTAGCAGTACCTACAAAAGGAGGTATTTTCCCATCCAGGAACAGACATATTCTACAAATGATAAACAGAGGTCCTCAAAAAAATAACTGAGTAGTCAGGGAATAATAGGAATGTTTTAATTGCTGATAGCATGCATATTTATGGCTCTAATATTTTCAAGCAAAATGCAGAAAAAATAAAGACAACCCTCCCAATAAAGAACTGGTGACAACTGATTACATCTTTTATTGATAAAGGGTATGTAAAGACAAGAAGTCAGCTTCTTAAATAAACTCTATTAGCTTCCATTGCACTTTCTCACTTTGAATTGTATATCACTTTTACGTCAAACGAAACCAACATAAACTGACCTATTAGAACACAAAAATACATTACTGAGTTCTGTGTAACACCCTAAAAAGGTATTTTCAGAAGTGCCTTCATTCATGTTAAGTACTCAGTGTCATGAGGTATTAAAAAGCTAAACAGTCTTTGGTAACCACAGTCAAACACTAAGGAGGTGTTTGCCAATAATTCACAAACATGTAAAGGAAGTATGCCTTAGTGAGTCGTTAAAAATGAAACACTTCTGGAATGTAATGTTTCAAAATTTGTATCTTTTTTGGATCCCAGATTTTCCTAGTAGAGTATTTACTACGAAATGGTACATACTGTAAAAGCACACAGAACATCTAATGACCACATGATCACTTTCTACCAGGGTGCATATCTGTTCAACAGAAATTATCTTCAGGGACTGTAAGGATCCTCATTACTTACTTAGACAAACTAATAAGCTTTTCAGTAACTAGGAAAAAAATATCTGAAGACTTTATTTTGTATTTTTATTTTTCAGAAAAGTCTGAAATCTAGAAAACACTAAAAACACTTGCAAAAAGGAATGAACATATATATTTTTAAAGCTTCAGTGAGATTCTTAATGAGTTTGATCCAGTATTTCTCTATGAACTCAGTTGCTTTTGACATCACTACTGAGTTAATGAGTGGAATTTACAACACTAGGAAACATTTTACAGTGTATCCTTCTTATGACTATTTTATTAATCTGAACATTTCAACAATAAAATTTTAGAATTTTTATTTTAGAGAGCAGACTGTCATGCAAAGGAAAGGCTTACGAAGGAAAATTAAGATTCGGAAAGATGTACTGGGCTAGATAATCCTTCTGAGATAGGAAGTGTAAATAGAAAATTGGTGGTATGATCACAGAAATAAAATAGTCAGGTTTAAATTCAAATATGTCAACATTTTCAGTAGGACAATAGTAATAACTTTTTGTTACTGTTACTTCATAGTTTTTAATTTCTGTATCTGACACAGAAGTGAACAGCTGAGCTTCTTTGTGACATCACCATTAACAAACAGAAAAATAAAAGGGTTTTCACCAAGTTAGTAATGCAGTCACTTCAGGCAGGATATGCTAAGATCTTAATTTTAGCTCTTCACTCAAAAAGTAGACGGAGTGCAGTGTTTTTCTAAAGAAACGAAGAAGAAATTTATTAATCTTTAGAGCCTGATACAACTGCTCACCAATTTCCTAACAAAAAAATGCCATATTATTCATGGGGTATGAGGACTTCTTTTTTATTTTTTTTAAATGTGCTTGTATCTTGAAAACTACATCTAATTGTGGTTACACCTTTTCATCAATGGTTTAGGGCTAGAAAAGTTACCAAAATAAAGAATGAAGGGAAATGTCAAGTGCTGCACCTGCTGCTCCTGATGCAGTAGTACAGGTTAGAGGGCTAATTTTCATACCAAATTTTAAAATACCCATCACCCTTTTACTATGTGTAGAGGTTTTTTAGAATATTTCATTGATCACACTGCCTTTTTCTTATATTAAGCAAAATTCTATGTTTTGAATTAAATTTTCTGAATTACTCAATGTGAAAACAACGTCAGCACCTTGGCTTTTTGTATCAGAGTTTGTTAATTACATTTCTGAGAATTTACATCTAATAATGCATCCTGATCTTTGGGTGGCAATTTTCAAAGAGACATAAACTAGCTAGGTTTCTAAATACTAATGAAAGGTGGAAGCTGCTAGCTACAAATTTGCCTTTTATGTTTTTCAAGTTTTTCTCATTTTTTTCCTTTTGGAACAACCACATAATTTTAATTTTTGTGATAGATTTCTAAGAATTTAAATAACACTCTCAGAGGTATTCAGTCCCAGCTTCTCTCCTCTCCTGTTTAGTTATAGTTTTGTTGTTTCTACAGCTTTATAAAAGAAAAACAATTCAGATGTTTCCTTCCCTAACTACCATTGTAAGCAAAATATGAATGGTGTTATTAAGGCAACGCAAGAACGTATGAAGATGAATGAAATGAAAGGATTTCTTCCTAATTCTTGCCTGTTATTTACCAGATTTATTTATAATCTCCATGAATTCCTGAATCTCTATAACAATCCTCCAGAAACCTGAGGGTCCAAAGGAGGGCCTCAGAGATGATCAAAGGGCTGTAGAACAGGTCCTGTGCAAAAAGGCTGAAGGAGTTAGGTCTTTTCACCCTGGACAAGCGAAGGCTTAGGGGGATCTTATCACAGTAGTCCATTATTTAGTGGCTACAAAGAGGATGGAGGCTCTCTCGTCACCAAGAGCCACATGGAGAAGACAAGGGGCAATGGGTACAAGTTCCACCAGGAGAGGTTTCATCTCAGTATAAGAAAGAAATTTTTTACACTGAGAGCAATCACTGGAACAACATCCCCTGGGATGTGGTGGAGTCCCCATCACTGGAGGTTTTCAAGACATGAGTGGACAGGGTGCTATATAATCTCACCTAGGCTCTGTTTCCCAAAAAAAGAGTGGAACAGATGATCTTTCAAGACCCCTCCCAATCTGGGAGGTTCTATGATTCTATGAATTTATTATTCTGTATCACACAGGGATATTAAAAATAAGATATACATTAAAAACACCATAAGAAAAATTATATGCAACATCAAATTAGTGTATTTGCTGTGTAATTTTCTGTAATTTTGTTTATTCCATGTTACATTTTCTGTGCTATTAACTTGCTCTGGTACTCAATGTACTAAAATAATGTGTAGATTTGATGAGAAAAAATTTGACTCTAAAGTGATCAGAGACAACTGAGAGCAATATAGTTGCCAGAGGTTAATATTTTATGCAACTGCAAAAAAAAAAAAAAAAAGAGGAACTGAAAATAATTATTAGTGAGTGTGAAGTTGTGGTTTGCATTACTGCATCAAATAATTTTTACTACTCTGTTAGTATTAATTTCTTTTTACAGTAAAACAGAATCTCTTAGGATATATATATATAGAAAAACTCATTGAGTGTACAGATTATTTGGTGTGACTTGCCTGACCTGATACAACCCTAAAAATACTATGATGCTGAGCTTTGCCACTTGCTTCCCATCCGGCGGGATGGGGGAGAGAATGGGAAGGGTAAAAGTGAGAAAACTCGTGGGTTGAGGTAAAGGCAGTTTAATAGGTAAAGCAAAAGCCGTGTGCACAAGCAAAGCAAAACAAGGAATTCATTCACTACTTCCCATGGGCAGGCAGGTGTTCAGCCATCTCCAGGAAAGCAGGGCTCCATCATGCGTAACAGTTACTTGGGAAGACAAATGCCATTCCTCCAATTCTTCGCTGCCCTGCTTTCTCCTTCTTTCCTCACTTTTGATTTCTGAGCACAGTGGCTTATGGGATGGAATACCCCTTTGGTCAGTTGGGGTCAGATGTGCGGGCTGTGTCCCCTCCCAGCTTCTTGTGGTTTTCCCAGAATTCCTGTATGTAATTCAGTGATAGACAAGCCCTGGTAGGTCTAGCTGAAAAGGTTCACCTGGCCTTTGATTTTTTTGTTACTCTTTTGAGGATCACAGTGTTTACAGTAGGACAACAGTATATAAGAACAGTTGATTCACCTCTGTGCATAATTTGGCAATTTAACTGAAACTAAACTTTTCTGAAATCTTACCCAGGAAACTAGGCTCTGAACTGCCCTATAAAAGGTATGACTACACATAACATTCAGGCACCCTGCTACAGGGTGGCTAAATACTGGCAGATAGATGACTAGATCACCTCATCTTTAAACTACCAGATTCTGTGGCATTTTTCCCCTTTCTTAAATATGTTTTCCTTTAGGAGCCGCCATCTCGGCCGAGGGGCTCTGCCGCCCCCTGTGGTGGGTCTGTTGGAACCAGCCAGAACCAGCTGTGTCCAGCAAGGGGCAGGCCCAGCCTCTCCTCACAAAGGTTACCCCTGCAGCTCCCCACTGCCAACACCTGGGCACCTACACTTGATACACTGGGGTTTGACACTTAAAAACTTACTAGATTTTAAAAAAAGAAAAAAAAAACACATTAAAATTGTTATTATACCATGAATAATTTTTACTGCCTATGTGGCAGTCACAAATATCTACACATTATTTCAGAAGCTTTCCCCAAGTCAGACAGACTATGACCTGGATTTTTACAGTTAAAACTCCAACAGATGTGCTTATAGTCTCAGCTGGCAGATGGTTTAACTAATTTCTGTTGGCATGAGAGGGGGTAGACAAAAGTTATACAGAAAGGATCTTTTCCTCCTCACAAACAATACTAAAATGATGAGCGACTCTGAAAAGAACAGCAAATAAAGCCCTCTTGCACAAAATCCTAAGGTGCAAAGGTAACAGCTAAAAAACCTGTACATCGTTCTTTCACAGCACAGCCTGTGATTAACCCAAGTTATGCACACTGTCACATCATAGGTAGTCGGGCCCAGTTCAGATCAACTACCTTTCTTGATGACTTGGATGTTTCAACTTTTACAAAGAATCAACTAGAATAAATACTGAAATGCTGTATTCACTATGGAATTACTAGAAAAAGTATAGAAATGGAAAATACATACTGGTCTTAATCAGTCCAGCAAGGGGCTTTTTCTTGTCATGAGGGTTTGGGTGGGATGGGTGTGCAGGCACTGTGGGGACACCCCAGAGTGGTAGCAGTGGTGGCAGCAGGGAAAGCACTCAGCTCTGGTGCTGGGTGTGCAGGCGCCCCATCTTGTCCTTTCTTGCTCCTCCCAGGAGTGCAGGAGTAAATCTGCCAGGCAGAGCAGCAGGGCACCTACAGGGACAGTCAGAAAGCAATGAAGCCATAAATGCAGGAACTGGTGTGACTTTGTGCCCCCTCCTTTGGGAAGTACAATCTAAAAGGTGTCATTCCTTGCACAGGAGAGAGATTCCTCACTAGTAGCAACTACACTATTGCTTTGACTCCTTCTCAACACGTGCCATACCCTCAGAGCACTGCAAGTTGACAGAGAGATGCAGTGTCCCGTTGCCAGTCAGTAGGGCTTTGCAGGGAGTCCCTAGGTAGCTGTGATGTGGTCCTTCCCAAAACCCAAGCAGCAGCATCCCTCTCTGTCCTTTGCTAAAAATCACAGGTTTGCAAGCAAAACATGGGTCTTTTAAATTTGTTTGGGGTATTTTGTTTGTTTTGTGGGAGGTTTTGTTTTTGTTTTTAATTTCTCTCAATTATTTCAAGTGAAATGTGAGTTTTTTAGGAAGTGCCAATTTCTAAGTGTTGTCCTGATTTCAGCTGGGATAGAATTAATTTTCTTCAGAGTAGTTAGTATGGGGCTATGTTTTGGATTTGTGCTAAAAATGGTGTTGATAAAATGGAGATGTTTTTGTTGTTGCTAAGTAGTGCTTACACTAGTCAAAGACTTTTTCAGCTTCCCATGCTCTGCAGGGTGCACAAGAAGCTGGGAGGGGACACAGCTGGGACAGCTGACCCCAACTGACGAAAGGGATATTCCATACCATACGACGTCGTGCTCAGCATATAAAGCTGGGGGAAGAAGAAGGAAGCAGGGGAAGTTTGGTGTGATGGTGTTTGTCTTCCCAGGTAACCATTACACACAATGGAGCCCTGTTTTCCTGGAGATGGTTGAACACCTGCCTGCTGTTGGGAAGCAGTGAATGAATTCCTTGTTTTGCTTTGCTTGTGTGTGTGGCTTTTGCTTTACCTATTAAACTGTCTTTATCTCAACCTACAAGTTTTCTCACTTTTACTTTTCTGATTATGTGCCCATCCCACTGGCGGAGACTGAGCAAGCGGCTGTGTGGTGCTTGGTTGTTGACTGTGCTTAAACCACAGGTGTCTAAACCTACTTGAAACAAATCCTTGCTGCATCTTTGAGAGTCAGAGAACACTAGCCAGTGCGAGGAGCGTCAGCTGACATGAACAGAAAAGTGGGACTTTGCCTCTTCGACAGGCTGTGGGTCAAAGAACTAAAAATGGTGAGTTTGTGAGCTTGCCAGAGTGTCTGATCAGCCTTGCACAAACAGCTTCAACAAGTGCAAAATAAAAACTGCCAAGGTTGGAGTGGTATTGTTCTCCTGACATACACATTCTCCCAAAGACAGGTTTGTGCTTCCTGTCTGGGGCCATCTCTGTGCACTTTGCAAATCTTTCCTATACTCAGGGTAACATTCAGACTTTTGGAAGATGGGCAGCACAGTCTGCTACATGCCTGGGCTCCTTTTTTTGCCCTGCTGGGGTTTTCTTAGTTACCCATCCCTGAGAGGTGAAAGTCTACAACTCTGTGTTTTTCCTGAAAAGCCTGACATTGCTTTAAGATACCATACAATTTCTTTTTCCACCTGAGTTGCAAGACAAGTTTCCTGTTCAGCCAATCTGAACAGGAAAATATTGCTTGACTTTTGGCACCATGGGATTGCCCACTCCAGTGCTTCAAATGATCATTCTTAAAAACTGACCTGCTCTCATGGACCCCTAAGCCCTCAAAAGCAGATTCCCAGGGGACACTGTGAACTAGCTCCCTGAGCAGCTTAAAGTTTCCTCTCTTGAAATCCAGGGTAGCAACAGTTCTGACCTTTTTTTCTCATTACACTGAAAATTTTAAACTCCATTATTTTGTGATCACTGTAGCTGAGACAGCCACCTACTAGCACATCTCCAAAAAATCCTTCTCTACTCGTGAATAACAAGCCTAGGAGGACATCTTTCCTTGACTCATGGAGTCTTTTTGATGTGAAATTATCTTCAACATACTTCAGTAATTTTCCAGACTTGCTTGTCACAGGAGTATGGTATTCCTAATTAATATCAGAGAAGTTGAATTCTTCCATAAGGACAAGGGCTATTGATCGAGAGATTTCTTCTAGTTGCCTATAGAATAACTTATCATTGCTATCATCCTGGCTGGGTGATTGATAGTAGACACCCAAAATGACATCTGCTTCGCTTTCCATTGCCCTAATCCTCAACCAGAGGTTTTCAACCAGATCATCCCTAACTGTAAGGATTGTACACTCAATTCTTTCCCTGACATATGCTGCAACTCCTCCACCTCACCTGCTCTGTTATCCATCTTGAACAGCCCACAGCCCTTCATCTCAGCATTCCAGTCATGGGGCTCATTTCACCAAGTGTCACCAATGCCAATGACGTCATAGTTCTGGGAACAGACCAATGCTTCCGCTAACTCTATCACAACCCAAACCCATATACTGCTGTTGGAAATTAACAGGCATACCCGGTATTCTATAATTATATCAAAAAAAACCTCTGTATTTTTTTTTTCCTCCCCACAGGGTAATTACAAGTCAAAAAATATGTCAGTAAGTCTTTGGAGAAGAAGAATACAAGGGGGGAAGTGAACAATTACTTTGTTGCCACACATCACTGGGTATTTCATTACTGAATACTTGAGGCTATCAGTAAAAAGAAGCTTCTTATAATTATATAATGTCATCAGTATTCCAATATGAAACAATAGATTTTCATTTCAGTGTTTGTGAATGTGAGAGATACTAGATTTGATTAGGTTTTGCTTTAGGTTTTTTTTTTTATTTGTTTTGCTTTTTTTTAAGCTGAGCATTTACTTCCCAAGCTATAAGTGATTTTTTATGCTTTCTATAAAATGCAACCACGTATCTTCTACCAAAATATGTTATGGCTTGCTACTGCCTGTTACTTTCACAGATAAGTCACGGTGAATAGTACTCAGGTTGATACAGGTTGCTCTCAAGGTATGCTCTCTCTTCTTTTGTATGTCACAAAATAACACTATTTGAGGAAACTGTCAGTTAATATTATGTTCTGAAATGGCTATACTGTATGTTTTATTTTTTGCTTTTTGTTACAAAATCCTTGGGTTTTTCACAGTTTTAACATTATGAAAATTACCATTGTGAATATGTGGAGTAAGTGATTAATAGATATTAGGGTTAACATTTGAATCTGTGACAGTATAGATAACAGAAATCCTGAAGGAATCTAAAGTGTTTGGAGGATGTGATATAGTAAACTTGGGATGCTATAAAAGGATACAAGAATCTTTCTTGCTCCTTTAGTAATGCCTCCCATCATCAGCCCTGATATTTCTGGAGAAGTGGGAACTTCATCTTGGGACTTCATAGCAGGTGATGCAGTAGCTGCTGTCAAGCCTCCTTCACCTCCTGCCACAGTGCATTTGAGATCCTCTGACCCACCACGGTACCTCTTCCTCACTCACTTTTCTCACAGATGTAATCGATGCCTCTCCCCCTCTCCTGGTTTATACAGCATCTCTGCCTGCACGCAGCACTTTGCTGAGAGACGGCAGAGAACCGCTAAGTAGGAAGGGAGAGGGCATATATGAAAAGGGGATGAAGGAAAAAATACAGTTTTGATTCCAGTTCTAAAATAGGATGTTCAGATCCCATGATCAGACTGGCTGTGAATGGCAAGGAGAGGAGGGGTGGAACTGAGAAGGGATTATGAATCCAATGCACAGCGGAGTGATCATTAAAGAATAAAACAAAGGTGCTGCACAGAAGAGCAGAAGGCTAGTATTGTAGGCATCAGTGCCTAAAGGTTTTGGCAATATTTGATATAGTATACACATACTATCACAATGCTTCTATTGTATGAGCATGTACACATTACTCATCACTATGTGATTCCTTGACACTTTTCAAAGATATTGCTCTTGGCTTGTTGAGTTATGTTTGTTTGTTTGTTTCCAATTCTTACCCCACCCAGAAACAGAGGGAGGAACTGAGTTTCCATTACCCAAATGTAGAGGTGTTTGAATAAACAAAAAGAATGAGGAAGGGAAAAGGTGTTCTTCATTAAAAGAACTGCAAACTATCAGATGTTTCTCCTTTCTCTAAAATATGCACCAAAACAAATTTTTCTTTTTCTGTCATCCCTTTACTCTGTGCGGTTATATATAATATATTGCTTATCAGATGCTTCTTGTCATGTGAGGGACACTATGTTATGTCTTTTGAAGCCATTATGACCAATTCATAGCTTCTGCAGGAAACAGGCTTACCTGGTCCTGTGTTGGTGCAGCTGCCCTAATATTCCTGTCATTGCTTACTGTGATTTAAAATAGTAACAAAAGTGATTTCTCTGAAAACGTTCTTTATGCATTCTATGTAGTTAGGCTTCCTTTTTTTTTTTTTTTTTTTTTTCTGAGAAGTCATGACAGAGTTTAATTAGTTGAAAGTGAAGCAATAAATGCTTTATTTGTAACAAAAAATAGCTCACCATTAAAACCAGGCTATGCATCAGGGACACAAAGTTGACTGACTTTTATCAGGTTGAAGCATTTTCAAGGTTAACACCAAATGTGTTGCTTTCCAGCACTCTTTAAAAAGTATTTTTACATATGCAATACATTCAGGATGCACTGTAAAGAATTTGATATCTGTGGATGATACTGTACATAATCTGATTCAGATGTTTAATCTCCTATTTCTCTTTCATTGGCCATGTTTCTCTTGTGGAGTTTTTCCTCAAAAAATCTGACATAAATTTGTGCAAATAATTTCTCTGCACTTTACAAAGTATTTTTCTTTCAAAGAAAAAAAGAAAACATAAATGACCCAAAGTTTAGAACCAGCTTGAATCAGAAACTCCCATGACTCAGGTGCAGAGTATGTAATTGAAAAACACTTATTTTAATTAAGAAACTAGTTTAAATTACTGTAGAATGTCTGGCTCAGCAAATATTTTACCCAAAAATTCTGCTCGTAAAGCAACATATTTTAAAATAGAGTTATTTAGACTGTTTAAATGAATGCATTTGAAATTTAGCTTTTACTTGCACAAGATACTGATCAATGTCTTCTGCTCAGTTGAGCCATACCACATGGAAACTTCTCTACTCTGCTTCTCCTTCTTCTAGGAAGTAAGCATTGTATTAATCTTTTAGTAATATATAATATTTTATGAATATATGACTGTATGAAGTAAGATCATATTTCACTGGTGTGCTATGACTTGCTTCTTATGAAAACAATGTCAGGCAAATAGTATCCATAAAGAATATTAGTGTCCCTCCCCAAAACCACAGAAGAAGAATTTAAGAATACCCACTAAAAAAACACTTGACTGAGTTTTTGAACTGATTCAAACTACCTTCACATTCATTTAAAATGATTCTATTACCCAATCTTATACGTGTATATAGGATAAAAGATTTTAAAGGAAAAAAAAAAATAAATGGGCCCTTGGAGGAAAACTAGATGAAGCTAAATTAGTACATAAGAAAACAAAATACTTTGTTTTTATTGTAATTGAAAATGTGGAAACTAATGAAGTTTAAGAAAAGTTCCTAGTCACATCAACAGGTGGTAATCTACTATTTTCATGCTTTTACATGTTTCTTTTAAACTACACATAAGAATCAACATATCCTTTTCTAAAAAAGTCAATAAATATCTCACAGTCTTCAATTTCAAAGCAATCAATATCCCGTTTATAATAACAGTGACTTATGCCTCTAGAAAGTATCTGGATAGCATATGTAGTAAAATAAAAACACCGAAATTTAGATTTTCTAATGTAAATTGTGTATTCCAATGACAGATGAATAAGATGGTTCAGTTTTAAAACAGTGGAGCGTCTGCCTGCAGAAAGCTTTACAATTTAGTTTGAAAAGCTATGTACTGGTTTTTGGCTGGGGTGGAGTTAACTTTCCTCAGAGTAGTTTGTATGGGCTATGTTTTGGATTTGTGATCAAAACAATTTTGATAACCCAGGGATGTTTTAGTTGCTGCTGAGCAGTGCTTACACAGAGTCAAGGCCTTTTCAGCCTCTCGCACTGCCTCACCAGTGAGTAGGCTGGGGGTGCACAAAAATTTATGAGGGGACACAGCTGATCCAACTGACCAAAGGGATCCTTACTGTATGATTCCATGCTTAGCATATAAAGCTGAAGGAAGATGAAGGAAGCAGGGGGCATATTGAATTATGTCTTTTCTCTTCCCAAGTAATCATTATGCATGATGGAGCCCTGCTTTTTTTGTCCAAAAAGCAGATTCGTCGCCCGGTGTGCAATGAGTCAATAATCACACACTCAGGAGAGACATTACTAATTTGTTTCAGGGTTGCACAAGCCAGGGTGCTCGTTGGTTTTCCACAAATCAAACACACCAAAGCTGGCTACCTCATTATATTTGTACAATAAGTCCATATATATTATACCTATCTAATACATATTCATTCTAGTGTACATAGGTTCTGTAATGGCATTAAGTCAGTCCTCTTGGCTCCACTTCAGATTCTTCTGTGCATGCCTTCTTTTCTTCGAGGGTCTTGGTGATCTTTGCAGATGAAGTACCCAGATCCTGTTTACCCACATATGGTCACATGTTACACAAGGACAATTTAAGGCTATTTTCTCTCGCCAGCTTTCCATAATTTTCTTCTAAAAGGAATGCTTGCCCTTGATTAAATGGATAATTGCTGATGGCCAAGACATCCCATCCCTAAGCTTCATTTAAATATTAAACAAGTCTAAATTCATGCTAATTAAACATATACAATTCCTGTTCTTTTCAAGGAGGGGTTGTTCTCTTACACTTCCCTGGAGATGGCTGAACACCTGCCTGCCAATGGGAAGTAGTGAATGAATTCCGTGTTTTCCTTTGCTTGTGTGCGCAGCTTTTGCTTTACCTGTTAAACTGTCTTTATCTCAACCCACAAGTTTTCTTACTTTTACCCTTCTTATACTCTCTCCCATCCAACTGTGGGGGAGTGAGCGAGAGGCTATGTGGTGCTGAGCTGCCAGATAGAGTTAAATCATGACAATTTTGTATGATTTCACAATGATTATTTCCAAGTTAAATGGGAATTATCCCCCTCTCCAAAAGGCAGGATACTTAGTAGTAATATAAGACATGATCACTGATATGTAATAAGGTTAAAATTTCATTTAAAGGGTAGAATGGAATATTCAGAAACTAATTTCACCTTTTTTCCAAAAGTATTGTAAATAATTTATTATTTACTTTAGTAATAGTTTATTATTTACTTGATAAGTACAAACTTAGGTTAAAGCAGTTTCATTTAAAAAATCTGTCCACTTTTTCTCTGACCTCAGTTCACGCTGCAGCTAGATGAACAAATAAAATTACCACATCCGTGAATGCTATGTTTAGAAATTCTTGCGTCTTCCAAGGAATTGGTATATAGAATAATGATAATGTAATGATCCTTCATGATATTTGAAATAATGATAACGTAATGAGACTACAGTGACCAGAGTTGATTACCACAGAATCACAGAATCGCAGTACGGTAGGGGTTGGAAGGGACCTCTGGAGATCATCTTGTCCAACCCCACTGCTTGAGCAGGGACACCTACAGCAGGGTGCACAGGAATGCATCCAGGTGGGTTTTGAATGTCTCCAGGGAAGGAGACTCCACAGCCTCCTTGGGAAGCCTGTTCCACTGCTCTGGCACCCTCACAGGAAAGAAGTTTTTCCTCATATTTAAGTGGAACTTCCTGTGTTCCAACTTGTGCCCTTGTGCTGTCATTGGGCATTAATGAAAAGAGTCCAATCCCATCATCCTGACCCCCACCCTTCCTATATTTATAAGTATTGAGAAGATCCCACCTCAGTGTTCTCTTCTCCAGGCTAAACAAACCCAAGCATCTCAGTCTTTCCTCATATGGGAGATGCTCCAGTGCCCTGAATCATCTTCGTAGCTCTCCGCTGGACTTGCTCAAGCAGTTCCACATCCTTCTTGAACTGGAGCACCCAAAACTGGACACAGTACTCCAGATGTGGCCTCACCAGGGCAGAGTAGAGGGGGAGGATAACCTCCCTCATTCTACTGGCCGCACTCCTTTTAATGCACCCCAGGATACCATTGGCCTCTTGCCCACAAGGGCACATTGCTGGCTCAGGGTCAGCTTGCCGTCCACCAGCGCTCCCAGGTCCTTCTCAACAGAGTCGCTTTCCAGTAGTTCAGCCCCCAGCCTGTGCTGGTTCATGGGGTTGTTCCTCCCCAGGTGCATTTGTATGCATTAAAATACTGTTACAGACTTGTCCATAAGGAGAATTTCTGAACCTTTAGGAGGAAGTGGATGACTTAAATATTGAACTATTTTGTCTTCACTTAGTAGGACTGCATAAAGAAAGCTTGTCCATATTAATACACATACAATAGGGTTTTTTTTCCCTATTTCTGTTAATGGTTATACACCACAATATTTGGAGTTTATGAATAGTAGGGAGCTATATTTTGCTGTGAGGCTAAAAATAATACTAATGAAATACAATTCCTGACTTAGTTCCTCTTGTTCAAATCTTTTTTCCCTTTAAACTTATGGCTTTTTTACTTAAATTATGAATCATAGGTAAGCAGAAGCTCAGCAATATACATTTTTATATAATTGTCATACAATGTGTCTGAATGCTCACCTCTAAGTAAGAATTTTAATTTCTTTAGACTTCTACATATGGAATAATTGCAATAATACCGTATGCTTTCATTTAATTTCTGATATATCCTGAGATAGTTACATGTAATCTGCCACTTGAGGATGTATTGTCAAATTAAATGGTAATATATTTTTAGGTTTTTTTTTTTAGTGTCCGATCTGCTAGAATAAAGTCTACACTGCCCAAGTAATGCTTAGACCTATTTCTTGAGTTCTTGCAGGTAATTTAAAATCAGTAGATGTCTGGACCCTTTCAAATTGCCTTTTATACGTCCTTCTGTATACACAAAGATACTGAATATAAGACTATCTGTCTTGTTCATATATGACTATATCTTTTTCATTGATTTTGACACTTTGGGAAGTCACCTAAGGCTTGTAACATTTCTGACTTCAAGAAGAATCAAGTGTTTAGAGGCTGGATGGAGTAGGCTGATATTATTCATATGTTTACAGTTAACCATACGCATAAAATTTTTGCTCAGGTATAGCATGTTTTGTGTCATGGTTTGTTGTTGTTGGTCTGTTGTCCTTCTTTTGAGGATCATGTTTCCATATTCTGGAATTTTAATCAAACAACAAGTAGGTAAATCAAACAAGACATGAGAGGAAAAATATCGTGCATTCAGTATCTTTTGTGTACTCTATTAAAAACAGGAACCTGTATCTATTGTATGGCTCAATACAGCTGACAACCAAGATAAGCTGAAATCTTTTGAAGTAATGTAATATTAACTTTGAAGACTGATTACACTAGGGCTTTCCACATTTTTCTTAAAATAAATTTGCATTTTATGTTTGAGTTGCTGTCATTGTGTTCATTGTTGCTATTTTATCGTACAAAAAACCAATTACATCAAAGAACTTTTTTCACTCAAATAACTTTATGTTTTCATTTCTTTTTTATATTGTCTTTATACTTCTTTGTGTTTAGTAAATTCTGAATATATAAGATCTCTATTTGAGTTACAAAAATTAAGTCATAAAAAGCTAAGCAAACAAACAACTCCTGAGCTACTCGTGGTATGGTCTTTGCAAACAAGCTTCCACACAGTTAGCAAACACTGTAGTTTATTTTGAAACTATCAGTATTTTTGAGACACTACATTAATCTAAGTAACTTTAGTTTCAAATTCTTATCAAGTAAAATACAGAGTGGTAAAAGGTTTTGAAGGAAAATGTGATTTTTTTCCTTTTCTCCTTGGTGTTGACATTTTACTTTTTTGTTTTGCTTTAATATAGTCATATTCATAAGCCAGAGACTAAATGATGTGATTAATAGGTGCTGTCTGACTCATGCTTCACTGCGCACTTCTATAACAGTACTGTGGTTAGTAGAATGAAAATGTGTACTTGAAATAGGAAACACAGAAAATACATGAAAAAATAGTAAAACCCCTCCTCAAGGTTTCAGTTTTTCACTGAGTATTTCTCTTACACAAGTTGCAGATTACTTGTGATCTCAAACGTCGTTACACTCAAAGGACATTTTATTAATAATGCAGTCAAACTCTTGCCAGAGATGTAATATTGTCCACCAGCTCCACCTGAGTGGGCTCCCCAGAAGGAAATACTTAAGAGTAGAAGACACAGATACCTTGATCCACTCCACAATGAGATCAAAGGATTTTGTGTTCTCATGCCTACAGAGGGTACACTGCTGCCATTAATAAGAGCCAAGTTTTGCAGGGCATCTCACAATTTAACTTGCTTTACATTTTAAAATGTAATTGAAGATAACAAGTAAGTAGCTTATATTAGTAGTATTTCTCAAAAACATATTTGAAATTGCTGTTGAAGTAAAACTTTTAGAATGAAAACCAACTGAGTTTGGACAACATTAATATAGTGCACTTTTAGGCGACGTGTGAAATCACAATTGTGACATACCCAGAACTTCTTAAAGTGAAAAGAAGTGCCTGTATATGGTCACGTTTTAAGTGATGTCAGAGTATTTGATTCAATATTGTAGAAACTTAGAATGAGACTTATCTGATCATATGTAGATGTGTTTTTGCTTTAAAATTTCTGGAAAGAAATACGGACTTCTATAATACATGCTGGCTTATCTTAAAATTCTTTCCTGAATTCTCCCTCTTCCTAGAAAAATGGTTTATTTCCACTCACTGTGGAGGAAATGTCCTTTGCAAACCTGCACTGTCACAAATTGTGCAACAAACATGTCTTCCAATATGCATGTCTATTAAATACATGTTAATGTGTATACCCATATATATAAATAATATATTATTACATATATACATATATACATATAAATATATACCAATACACATATGATAATATATGTAACATGACATCTGGCTCTTGAAAATAAACCTTGATTCCAAATCAATATTCATGAAATCAGAGAAATTACTTGAAAACACAAAATTAGTTGCAGAATAAACTTGCTCAGTTCACAAATTGTCCGCTCAGAAAGAAAATTCTTTTGTGAAATATGATTTCAGGAAACCTCAGAAACAAATGCCTGGACAATTTATTTATCTCTAGAGATTGTCCTGGCAAACAAAGTTAGAAGCAGAGAAGCAGAGACAGTCTGGAAAAAATGTATTTTGTCACTTACAAAAGTAGTAACATGGATTTTCCATTAATCAGGATTTCAGCATCCATATCTGTCAAGTTCAGCACTCAGTTTACCGACTCTGCCTCAAACTAAATTGCTTGTCAATCAGAAGAAACCTTTTTCCTTCACTTTTCTCTGAATAAGAGCCTTTCAAAACCATAGAGCTGGCGTGACCTCAGTTCTGAATAGGAGACTATTACTTCAAATAGTAGTAGTCCTCATGCACAGGGAAAAAATAAATTGCTCTGAGTCTGAATCTTAGATTCATACTTATTTGATTTTTGCTGGAAAAAAAGCATTGCAGTGTACTCTGATAAAATCAGATATATTCACACTTCTACATTATGATGCATCCTTTGTACTAAAACCCGCAATCTATTTGTTGCACCTTTCTGGGTTATGACATAAATCATGCTGAAATTAAGTTTTGAATTGATGGCAGCATATAGTTTCCTTCAGCAGCAACCAATCCTAATGACATTTACACAAAGTATAAAAGAATATGCTCAAAACCAGAAGTAATGTACTGTTAAGACTTCCATTAGGTAGAATATGAAGGCTTAGACGGTCAGCTAAGCAAATATAACTGAAAAAAAAAGAAGCCCAAATAATATTTAGCAAAAAATGCATCTTGTTCTGTTATTCTTTCAAATTGTTCTAAGGTGTAAAAGAAAACTTAAGATGAATTATCCACTTACATCAGAACTAACAACTTCCACATACTCTTCACTCTGAACAATAATTGCACTTTCTCCCTTTCTTGAGGAACACAAACACTGTATCACTGTCTATTGTATTCAAGAGTCCCCTGTAATAGTTTTCATTTTTTCCTGTGTAATTTTGTCAACTCCTTATTCTGTGTTTACTGTGCACTTCTGTGCGGTCTTTCATTAGTTCTCTCACATCTTGAGTGTTTCATTATTTCAAAACCAATTATCTCTGCTTCACTTTTCCTTCCATTAGCAGAACCTGCCTGAAGAAGTTCAGTCAATAAAATTACACAATTATAGAATAAACAGGTTATGCATACATACAAACATGCGTACATATATATATACACACACACGTAAACACAGATTTATTTTAAGGATAAGTTTTCTGAACACAACTTTGATGACCATTTCTTCTTATTGCTTAATTTTCTAAAGCCTCCTGAAAAATTAATTAATTACATCAGGAATGACAAGATCAGGGGATTAGATTAGAGAAAAGAGTATTTTGAAAATTAAGCAGTTTGGCATAATTTGCTTTTTGAATCATGGCTAGACAAGGCTCCTGACATGCAAGAGAGGAAGAAAATTTGTATAGGCTGGTGTCCACTTATATCCATGTGAAAGAAAGATGACGTTCCTCTTCCTAGAAACACGATAGGATGCTCCTGCAGAGATATAGACTTCTATATAGAAATGGGTACTTCCAGATAGAGATTCGACTCATCCCAAGGGGAGTATTCATTATTTCCAGAACTCTTAAGATTACTTGTTTTAAGACTTAGTCAGCAGCCTTCTGTTTAATGAAAATCTATGTTTTCCCAAATACAAATAACACATGTCATTCTCTGAACTATTTTACTGGAAAATACAGATAACAATATTGAATATAAAGCTTATGATTCCATTATAAGATTTAATTCTGAAGACTTATTTTGTTTTCTGAGACTTCACAACTTCCTTAACTCTGAAGTAAATTATGTTTTAAATACACATTAGAAGGCAATACAGATAAAACTATATCAAACTGTTGTCAGTCAAATGTCTATTTAAATAGTTAAAATAAACCTTTGTTATCAACATACAAGAAAAAGAAGTGGTGTTTAGAATCTGCTATATTTAAAGCGATACACATTAACTGCATACAACAAAACAGGTCTTGAACACTTGTGGGGATTAAAGAAGTTTAGTAACCTTGAAGCGTAAGGGATATTAATTTAAAAACTTGAAATTTTCATACAACAGGTCATTTCACTTCTGGAAATTCATTAGTTTTATTGAACAAATGTATACTAATTATTGCTATTATGTATTGCTGAAGCATGTAAGATTGAAGAAAACTGTAAATTGTAGTTGTAAATTATTGGAAGATTTGTTATATTTATAAGAAATATATAAAAAATTCTAAACTTGTGACATTGGAAATACTGGTAAAATCACTTGGACATGAAAAATCCTTTTGCTATTCATGTGGTTACTGGATTTCACCTATGCTAAACTGATAGCAGTCACAGCAGCTATTCAAGGCAAATAAAGAGAATAGTCTGGAGGTAGCCTGAGGTACTGCTAATCCAATGCCCAATGTTTTTACTTGTAGGACCAGTAAATACTGAGTTGTTGCTTGCAACAGGTTTTGCTAAACTGACAAATTGGAGCCCAAAACGTTCCTGGCTTTGCCTGGACTTGCTTTGGCCTGCTTATAGATGTGCTTTAACTTGTAACAGCAATTATCTAATGACCAGCTAAATATTACTCAGTTTGTTAGCTTTTATTTTTTTGTACCAATATGTGGTATAATGCTTATCATCGTATGCATTTAGTAACTAACAGATAGTTATAACACAGTTTATACCATTTAGGAAGAACTACCTGAGACTCTAGAATAAAATGCAGTATGGAAGACTGCCAGTGTGCAATGACAACAAAGGCCTTGAAAGTCCAGACACAAGATAATACTTGAGGCTCTAGACCTATACAAACCTTCCTGATGGTCAATTTCTGGTTGTCAAAGAAAAACAGTCTTTGGATCTGGGCAAAATAAATTTTTGAGATAACAAAGAGCACCAAGGAGAAGCATCCTGCATATGTAAAGCACACCATATACAGATCATTTGAATACATCATAGACTTGCAGATCAATGAAAAGGGAACAAGGTGTTGTGTTGAGCATGTTAGCAGAAGCTTAAAAATGACCTGATATAGATCCTAGTGTGTGGAAGAAGAAACTATCAGAATCGACACTGTACTACTCCCAGCAAAGGACTTAGATGGCTGATGACTCCCCATACAGACCCTTCTCAGACAGAAACCATCCACTGTAAGACCCACCACAGGGGCAGCAGAAGGGTGTGCATGAAAACAGAGAAAGGGACTGGTATCAGAAAGTTTCCATATATATATTTATATGTATAACATATATATTTATAAACTTATATACATTTAAAACACACACACATCTATAATTTTAACTGTATATAATTTGAACTACATTAGGGTCATTTTAATGTATTAATAACTTGTTGGTTAAGCTGTTAAGACTTTGATTAGACTAAGAATAAACACATGGGAATTCAAGCAACCTGTTCTGCAACTCCAGAAAAAAATCTGGTGACGTATCCACCTAACAAGAATTCTTTCTATCATTAACAGGGTGAAAAAGTAAATTATTCTGCTTTTGGCACTATGCTGAATGGATGAGAGGGGTATGAAACCCCTGGTATTTTCATGTAGAGCTGCCTGGAGCAGGACATAGAGGAAAAAAGAGTTTGCAAATATTTTAAGAATTTTTGTGAGGAAGGGAAGCTGAACTCAAATGTATCTACCTTTCATTGCATTCAGGACTTAGTTAATTAATGTTTTGAATGCTTTGAACTTAACAAATACCTGAATGTAATAGTATTGACAAATCTGTCCTCTTTATGTATTATAAGCATTATAAACATAACATATCCCTTTCCCTTGTTCATAACCTAGCTAGGTGACATGGTGTAAGGTTTAATTTTTGTGTATTCTATTGCTAAGAGAGGTAGCAGATAAAGTAACTAAACCTAAATAATAATTATTTTGTCATTTATGGATAGCAGAAAGAGTAACTGCATGACTTGTGTTGGAAAGGACTTTATGAAATGTGTTTTCTGTCATGGTAACCAGAGGATTGTAATTACCAAACATGTCTTGTCAGCAGAGGTTAGATTCATGTGGGCGAGACTAGGTCTTGTACAGAGATGATAGATAATAAAGGGAAGTCCAAGAGATTGTGATGCTGACATTTATGAAACAGAAAATAACATCTTCTATATACATTCTGATGCTTTATTTCTGCATTACAGAATGGTAGTGAACGTTACCTTGAGACACATTTATTGTATCTGAGAAGACACTGGTGGATAGCAGAGAACATGGGGAGGTGGGGAGGCATTAGAAAAACAAGGAACAGTAGAGGTATGAAGATGTGCAACTGAGGAAACACAGAAGGCAATAAAGAAAAGCAGAGGCATGTTTCCAGTTTAGAACATATAACACAGGTTAAACTCTTTAAACATTTCCATTAAAAGATATAATAACAGCCCTGAATTTGACAAACTGGGTTTAGAGAAGTAGGACGGGGCTTATTGGTGAAATCCAGAGCAAATAATGATGTGAGTTTTGACAATAATTTCTATTGTATCATGCTTTGCAGTTGTATGCCTATTATTTCAATTTAATGAGGGATATCAGCAGGGGATAACATATTCCCTGCAGTACCTCATTGTTTTGCAGTATTTCTGGGTTTTGGCATAAAAGGAAAATTGACTGTGGTGGGCTGACTTTGGCTGGCTGCCAGACACACACCCATCTGCTCTCGCTCCCCCTCCTCAGCAGAACAGGAGGAGAAAATAAGATGAGGGCCTCTTACTGCATGTGCTTTCCATGGGTGGCAGCTTCCTTCAGGGCAAGTCCACCTGCTCTGGCATGAAGTCCTCCATGGGCTGCAGGGGGACAACCTGCTTCACCATGGTCTTCTCCATGGGCTGCAGGGGAATCTTTGCTCCAGCATGTGGAACACCTCCTCTCCCTCCTCTCCTTTCACTGCTGATCACCTGGCTGTTTCTCACATTTTTTTCTTTGCTCCTCTCTGCATGTGTAACATTTTACCCTTTTTCAAACCTGATTTCCCTGAGGTGCCACCATGGCTGAGGGACTCAGCTGTGCCCTGTGGTGGGTCCATTGGAGCTGTCTGGAACCAGCTGTGTCCAGCCCTGCAGCCCTTCGACTGCCAACACGTGGACAAATGCACACAGTGTGTTGAGACATGCTACTGAGATAAAAGTTGCTTGGTGACTGTACTTTTTCATTAATTAAACACAAATAGTCTTTTTAATTGCATATACCAACAATAAAGAATTTTATCATAAACTGGTTGTCCCATGTTAAGTTCTTCACCCAGCTACTAAATTGATACTGACTCATTTAATTGTAATTTTGTATTATTATTTGTCTCATTGCTCTGAAAAAGACACTCTGAGGAGACAAATCTGAAGAGCAAGATACCATTGCACTTTTAGTCTGAAACAGAAATGGAGCACTGCAAAATGTATGATTTCAGCCTCAGGGTATTTTTTGTGTGTGATGACTTCTTTTATTTGCAATAATTTCACTTTAAGGGCTAAGCAATCAGGGCGTATAAATCAAATGCTACTCAAAACAATTTCATATCAACACCCATAAAAATATGTGCCTACAGAATAAGAGAGCGCCATGAAGTAAATATAAATCCTTAATATACTTGAGTGATTCCAGCTGATATAAGAGGTCGGGCAAAAACAGTGTAACTTTGTCTGTTGATGTTTGTTATGGATTTTAACGATTAAATAATAATAATAATACAATTACTATTCTTCAGGCTTGATTTTCTAATGCTGATGTTACATGGTATTTTTATGACTAACAAAATGCAGCAATAATGTCAGGCCCCCTTCTGAAATGAAAGATCCTTGTGTCATACAGTCTGCTTTATTTCACAGATCAAATGTTTTGTTTTGTTTAATTTCTCTTTAGAATTTCATTTTAAGAAAAGGGAACATTTACCCCATATCCTGATGCCAGGGCCCACTTGGAACTAAATCTGGCAAGCGATGTCAAGGATAACAAGAAGGGCTTCTTCAAACGCATCAGTAGTAAAAGAAAGGCTGGGGAAACTGTGGGCCTAGTGCTGAACAAGGTGGGTGCCCTGCTGACACAGGATGCAGAGAATACAGAATTACTGAATGCCTTCTTTGCTTTAGCCTTTACTGCTAAAGCTGACCCTCAGGCATCCCAGCCCCCAGAGGTGAGAGAAAATCTGGAGAAAGGAGGACTTACCCTCAGCTGAGAAGGATTGAGTCAGAGATCACCCAGGCAAACTGAATTCTCACAGATCCATGGGTCCCAATGGGATGCACCCAACAAGTACTGAAAGAGCTGGTGAATGCTGTCACTAAACTCTCCATCATCTTTGAAAGGTTATGGAGGACAGGAGAGGTGCCCGAGGACTGGAGGACAACATATGTCACTCCAGGATTCAAAAAGGGTAAGAAGAAAGACCTGGGAAATTATAGGCCAGTCAGCCCCACCCTCATCCTCAGAAAGGTGATGGAACAGGAGGTCATCTCCAGCCACGCAGAGGACAAGAAGGTTATCAGAAGTGGTCAACACGGATTCACCAAAGGAAGATCATGCTTGACCAACCTGATGGCCTTCTATGATGCTGTGACTGGCTGGGTAGATGCAGGGCGAGCAGTGGATGTTGTTTACCTCAACTTCAGCAAGGTTTTTGACTCTGTCTCCCATAACACCCTCATAGGTAAACTTAGGAAGTGTGGGTTAGATGAGTGGAAAGTGAGGTGGACTGAGAACTGGCTGAATGGCAGAGTACAGGGCATCGTGATCAACAGGGCAGAGTCTGGCTGGAGGCCTGTCACTAGTGGTGTTCCCCAGGGGTCTGTGCTGGGTTCAGTCCTGTTCAACATATTCATCAATGACCTGGATGATGGGACAGAGTGTAACCTCAGCAAGTTCACTGATGATACAAAACTAGGAGGAGTGGCTGATACACCAGAAGGCTGTGCTGCCCTTCAGCGAGACCTGGAAAGGCTGGAGAGCTGGGCTGAGGGGACATTTGAGACGGGAAATGTTGGCATGTTGAGTCAACTGAGATGTTCTTTCAGTTTAAGAAAATAGTATGCCCATAAGTAGGAGTCTAATTTAAGCAAGTTATGTGGGATGACAACTATTAGTAAGTATTAATTCACATCTGAAAGCTAATTCTTCTTTTCAATAACAGATCTCACAATACATTTTATTTGTGCTTCCTTATAGAAAAAAATTTACAATAATTTCAAATCAATACAGTATTTGTATTCATTAGTAAATTTTTATTATTTATTTTAGAAAGGGGGAAAACCTTAAAGTAAATTAATAAACTATTCTGAATATCAAAATACCACTTACATGTCAGAATCAGTGCATAATAATTATTATGACATAACTTGGTATTTTATATCCTCTAAAGCACTCTGTGAAAATGTATATAAAAGCCACAGTACAAAATTATATTTAAAAAATCAATGCATTGTAATATTTACAAAGTTTTTTTTTAAATCACAGAATGAAATTAGTAACAATCTCCATAGCCCGCAATGAAAAATGATTATAAGGACAAAAATAAGTATTTAAACACAACTAAACATAATATCCCAATAGTACTTTTTTTCCTTTAAGAAAATATTCCAAACTATGTAAAAGACCATCTTAAATCATAAATCTTGCCTGTGATGTCATAGACTACTTATTATTGAACATTATGCTAGAGCAAATCAAGCAGGGTAGTATCAAGTGGAGAAGAAAATGAAGCAGCTACTGATTGTAGCAAATAAAGCCTTTGATTCATTATAATACTCTCTCAAACTAGAGAAAGGTTGGGGGGAAATACAAAAACCCACCACCTTTTGGCTTAGTTGTTTCAGTAGTATGTAAAGAAGTGCCAGCATGTCCCTACATTTTCATAAATGGTTCTTCACTACATCACTAGATTGCTAAATCACTGGATCCCAGTGAATAGGCAAGTGAATCAAGCTATTTGAAGGGATGTGGTTAACAATCGTAGGACAGGCAAAGGAACTCCAGTAGTATGTTTTATTTCGTCTTTCAGTAAATACCTAACAGTTCTACGTTTTTTGGGTGGTCAGATTACCTGAACCGTCATTTTAGTTGAAACACCCAAAAAATGCTGCCAATGATCTCAAATGGTGTATGGGACTCTATGATTTCTGCAGGGTTCCGTTCACAGAGGGTTTGAAAATTAAACACAGCAGTCTTCAGTTTCTGGACTGGAAAGAGGTTTTGAAAGTTTAAGTGGAGATTTAGATTCCAAACCTTTACACTCTTAATTAAGTATTTGTAATTTCTAATTTTAGTTCTAATTTTAGTACTTCACATTGTACTTTAAAACACATGAGGTATAGTCAGAACAAGTGACAAATACACTGAAGTACTGAAAAGAAAAAGATATGAAATGTGAAACCCATAGAGAGGAGAAAACACAATATAGAACAATGCAGCAGTACTCAGGAGTTAAAGAACAGAATCTCTGACACTTACACATACGTATACATATATATAGGTATATATAACAATTTATCATTTCTACTTTTCTTTGTAGCATGTTGTAGGTATCAAGAAAGAATTCTATTTATTTTCCCTAATAAATAGGGAAAATCCTACCCTAGAAGTTACTCCTAATCCTAGGTGTAATGCAGTACTTCACAGAATTTGGACACATTTAAGCCTTGGGCTTTAGCAAACCTCTGACTGAATACGTGAAATTGTTTGCAAGTGGTATCACAAATCTTCTTTACCAGCTCTGATACTCAGGTAATCCACCTACATTCAAAATATATCTGTCTTGCTTCCCAGCATGTATGTGCTTCATCAACTGGAAATAGAGCCTTGGCAGAGCAGCTGCAAGAGAGCTATGTACTAGTAAATTGACCACTGAAAGAAAGAGAAAGCAAAGGAACCTGTATAATATCATCTTAGCTGCAAAAGAAAACCCCAAATTTGCAGCTTCTAAAACAACTTCTTATGGGGGTGATAAAAATCTAGAGTGTATTGATGTTGTTAAGCAACTAGAATTCATTTATACAGTATTTATTCCAGATTTTTGTTTTACAGTGCTATATCAGCTTTCGTATACATAATGTGTGCTACTAAGTTGGGGGAAAAGACAAGAGAGGGAACTTTTCTGTCTCTTGTAGTTAGGCAAGCTAAGATGAACAGATGGGTTTTGCTAGTTTTTCTCTATTTCAGTACTAGCTAACAGTGATTCTGAAAGTGGTTGAGCATTAGGTCAAAACAGATTTTCATCTGTAAGAGCGACTATACAATGGGTGCAGCTTGGCTCATTTGCAGCTGCAGTACTCTCATCATCAGAATACCATCAGAGATGGTGGTCTCCTCCTCTTTACACTTTTCTTTGCTCCCCTCTGCTAGCAACAACTTCTTAAATTATTTCCCAACAATACCCATTTAATTTATTCTAATATCAATAGCTGACTTTTTTCCTTTCCTCATGTGTTGGTAAAAAAAAAAGTCATTACAATTTGAGGGAAAACAATGTATAATGTAAAATTCTGTCATTTACTTCTCTTTTATTTATAAGATAAAAAGCTTATAGGTAAAAGGAAAACAGATGTAACATATTCCCTTGTATATTTGATGGAATTTAAATAACTTTATATCTGAAAGAATTCCATTACATTAGTTCTAGATGCTGAAACTAATGGCTAGCTACTCATAGTAATGAGGAAAGTCTGGCCATGATCCCTAATGAGTTAAAATAGCACCTATTCTAAAAGAAAAAACATTTATTTCTCCAGTAAAAGAAAAAAATATATAAGCAAAAGCCAATTTTTTTCTTTTATTTGCCATGTCAATTTTATTAATATATGAAGATTTGCAATATTGTTTAAAAAATCTTACAATTAATCTGGGAGTTTCAAGTTTAATATGTATGTTTCTATGATGATTGGATTTGCAACATAGTATTGCTCTGGATTGTCTTTTGAGATGATGAAAAGAATAAATAAAACAACATTCTCAACAAAATTAGGGTTCTGTTGAAAATTGGGATCGTAACAAGCCATTAAGTTTTTAGTATGATTCTAACATAGCTTTCTGAAGCAGACACAAAAAATGTACTCATCACCTAAGTTGAAGAGTAATGAGGCTGTAGATGCTTTTCACTTAAAGTATTTGGCACAGAAACAGAAGAGGTATTATGCTTCCCTTAGTGCTGTTGACTACTAGTTAAATCTCTTGCTATTTGTCTTACATGAACTACTATAAAGGCAGATTTTTTTAAAATGTTTTTGGAGAGAAAGTTGTATTATTTCTCCAATTAGATAACACTATATCAGGTAGTTCTGGCTAATGACAAGTACACAAGCCATTTAAAACTTTTGTTAAAATGTTTTAAGAAGTTTCAGTTTAAAAAGTCAAGAAAACAAATACACAAACAAACCCTTAACATCTTGCATTTCATCTTTAGTTTGTCCTCTTCAGAAGCATGAAGGATTAACACAAAGTTAGTGTGTTAATTAGTTAAGGAAACCTGAACTCCCTCCTTTCCTATATCATGCTTTATAATACTGTGCTTTTTATTTATGAACTTTTACTCTACTGAGATATAAACTATTTGTATCTCTTTTTTGTGTTGTCTCTACTTAAGAACATTAAAGAAATGATATACAGTACAAAAAGTTTGAAATCCAGAAATTGTGGGACTGCAAGGAAGTGGACTCTACTCAATACTTTTAGTGCATGGAAAGGAAATATAGAGTTTGGCTCAATATGGGTTTGAGGATAGTTTTCAAACCAACTTTATTCAAGTAGACAATAGTTGAAAAAAAAATAAAAACAAAAGAGGGGAAAGGAAACCATGGTTTAAACTGCCTTCCCTACACACACACATGCACACACACACTTCCAATAGTCAAACTATTAATTCATTGGGGTTTTTTTCTTGCAATTAACATACATGTTTAAATTTTGGGTTGCCTTACTATACTGCACAATTAGATTATTAATTTGGAATTCACCCATCCTAGCCCTAGTTCTAATTAAATTCATCTCCAAAAGCATGGATTAAATTCAGATGCAGACTACAGACATTTAAATTCAAATCTACAAGCAGGTTAAGTACCAGCATGTGAGTTGGTATGGTCCCATTATACAGCAAATGGATCTAGTCAGTATAGCGGAATTGAGTCAGCTAAAGTAGGCACATAAAGCAGACACACAGGACGGGATACATTTGCCTAGTTATAGTAATTTAATGTCATTAGAGATGCCCAAAGTTATATATCGTATACATCACAGGTACATCATCTGTACATTTTGGAAGAGATGAAACGGCACTTGTGGCAGACCTCAGCTGGAGGCCTAACAAGAAAATTGCTGAATTACCTCTATCATAACTGGAAAGATATGGGTGTTTCTGACAATGAATTCATTACACGTGAAGGTGAATGTCTAAGATAGATACCATGAATCATCCTCTCAAAGGCCACATCTGATAAAAGAAAACTTTGTGACAACTGAACGATCCTGTTCAGTGCAGTAGGCAGTAATCTTAACTTACTAGTCACGTCTTTGCCCAGGTACCTTTAGGTATCAGTTAAAAATAAATTACAAAATAAATTAATAAATAAATAAATGGGTAACGAAATAAATAATTACATTAAAGAACAATGAAAAAGTAAGATTTGAAAGAGAACTATGGGGCACTCTTGCTGATGTTTACAGGAAGCACTTTCCTAATGAAGGGGTAACAATAGTTCTTTGGTATACATAAGAGAGAAAATTTTCTGTGAGTGAAATTACCTAAGGCAACAGGTAAGTCTGAAAAGTAGAAGAGTAGACACATAGCCCTGAGAGAGCCCTGTAACAAAAACAGGGTAAAAAGCCTGTATCCAGAAGGTACAACTGGTTACATCGCTGAATAAGAACCTCCTGGTGAAACTAAAGTGTGAGAAGAAAGCGCACAGGCAGTGAACCAGGGATTTGTATCCTGGGAAGAATATAAGGGTGCTGCCTGAATGTGTAGGGATGGTATCAGGAAAGCTAAGGCACAACTGGAGTTGAATTTGTCAAGGGATGTGAATGATAATAATAAGTAGGGCTTCTATGGGTGTGTTGGCCAGAAAAGGAAGATTAAGGAAATTGTACCCCACCACCCTCCCCAGTAAATAAGACATGAGAGCTAATGACAACTGACATGGAGAAAACTGAGGTACACAACAATTCTTTTTGCCTGACTTTTCAATGGTAACCTCTCTTCTCACACCTCTCAAGCCCCTGAAGTCCTGAGGGAATCAGCTGATGTAGTTGCCAAGCTACTCTCCATCATACTGCAGAAATTATGGCAGTCAGGGAAAGTCCCCAATGACTGGAAAAAAGGGAATACCACACCCATTTATAAAAAAGGAAAAAAGGAGGACGCTGGGAACTACTGAGCAGTCAGCCTCACCTCAGGCTCCAGCAAGATCATGGAACAGATCTTCCTGGAAGACATGTAGAAACATGGAAGGCAGTGAGGTGATTAAAGACAGCCAACATTGGCAAATTGTGCCTGACTAATCTAGTGGCCTTCTACAAGGCAGTGACTGCATCAATGGACAAGGGAAGACCTACTGATGTCATCTACCTAGACATCTGTAAGGCTTTTGATACAGTCCCCACAACATTCTTAACTCTAAATTGAAGAGATATGGGTTTGATGGGCGGACTGTTAGATGGATAAGTAATTAGCTAGATAGTCATGTCCAAAGAGTTACAGTGGCTCAATGGCTCAATGCCCAAGTGGAACCCAGTAATAACTAATGTACTCCAAAGGTCCATACTGGAACCAATACTATTTAGTACCTTAATCAAAGCCACAGACAGTGGGACTGGGTGCACCCTCAGAAAGTTTGCAGGTGATGCCAAGGTAAGAGATGCAGTTGGTGCACTTGATGGAAGGGATGCCATCCAGAAGTACCTTGACAGGTTTGAGGAGTGGGCTCATGTGAACTTTATGAAATTCAACAAGGTCAAGTGAAAGGTCCTGCACCTGGGTCAAGACAATCACCAGTGTCAGTACAGGCTAGGTGATGAATGCACTGAGACCAGCCCTGCACAGAAGGATTTTGGAACATTGGTGGATGAAAAATTGGAGCCAACAATTTGCGCTTGCAGCCCAGAAAGCCAATCATATCCTGGGTTGCATCAAAAGAAGCATTGCCAGCAGATCAAGGGAGGTGATTCTCCTTCTCTACTCTGCTCTTATGAAACACCACCTGGAGTCCTGTGTCCAGCTCTGGAGTCCTCAGTGCAAGAAGGACATGGACCTGTTGGAGTATGTGCAGAGGAGGGTCACAAAAATAATCTGAGGGCTGGAACACATCTACTATGCAGAAAGGCTGAGAGAGTTGGGGTTGTTCAGCTTGGAGAAGAGAAGGTTCTGGGGAGACCTTATGTGGCATTTCAGTACTTAAAGGGGGATTATAAGATGGAAAGGCTCTTTTGCCGGGGCCTGTAGTGATATGACAAAGGGAAATTATTTTAAACTGAAACAGGATATGAGGAGGAAATTCTTTACTATGAGCGTGGTGGGATACTGGAAAAGGATGACCAAAAATGTTGTGGATACCCCCTCACTGGAAGTGTGGTAAGGGTCTTTGGACAACCTGATCTAGTGAAGGATATCCCTGCCCATGGCAGGGGGGTTGGAACAAGTTGATCCTTCCAAACCAAACCACTCTACGATTCTATGATTCTATGATGTTTGCTAAAATAAGCAGAAATTTAGAAAGAAACATGAGAGTGGACACAATAATGAAATCCAGGTCAGAATGTTGTTTCAGACATATCACTATCTCCTGTAAGAAAGATAGGAGGCAGGTCAAGGGGGATAGCAATCGAATGCTTATAGATGTTAAAGCATATAGAAGGAGGTCATCAGGAAGTCTGGCAACAAAATTTTCAGGAATTTCTTTCTAGGTCTATAACAAAATGCATTACTTATTAATGCAATTTAAGTAATTAAAAAATTTGTACAATTTATTTTATCCAGTGTTATTAATCCTTGAAGGATCTGGTCAAGTAGAATATTTTATGGAGGCTGGTAATGTGGAGTTCTCCTAAGTCTTTCACTTGTTATATCTCTCAAGATAATTTGAGAAATAAAAAGTCATAGTGAAGTAAATGAAAACCGCTGCAAGAAAAAACTAAATGAAGAACAGCACTGTCTTCAGGAATGCACTTATGATGACAGTGTTTAGAAAACTAAAGAATAAGGCTAGCTTTGAACCTTAAAATGAAACCTTAAGCTTCAAACTGTACACAGCAATCATCCTACATTACCTCTGAGTATTTAATGCTATATAGTTGATGCTGTATTAGTAGCCTGATGACCATGGCCTTCAGTGTTTCTTAGGCATGGAGGTCAAAGTGATCTGCTTTACTTTTCCAGTAAAGGTATATCAGGGAAAAACAAACTGTTGTGGTTTAACCCTAGTCAGCAATTAAGCACCACACAGCCACTTATTTACTCGTCCCACCACAGTGGGATGAGGGAGAGAATTGGAAGGGCAAAAGTAAGAAAAGTCATGGGTTCAGATAAGAACAGTTTAATAATTAAAACAAAACAATAATAATTATGATAATGATGATGATGATGATGATGTAAGGAAAAGGAAAACAATGAGAGAGAGAGAAGCAAAACCCAGGGGAAAAAACCCAAGCGATGCAACCGCTCACCACCCACTGACTGACACCTAAGCCACAATAGCTACCTGCCCCCAGCCAAGTCTCCACAGTTAATATGAGCATGACATCACATGGTGTGGATTAGCCCTTTGACCAGTTTGGATCAGCAGTCCTGGCTGTGCCCCGTCCCAGCTTCTTGTGCATGAGAAGCATGGGAAACTGAAAAGTCCTTGACTAGTACAAGCACTGTTCAGCAACAACTAAAATCAGTGTGTTATTAACATTATTCTCATCCTAAATCCAAACCACAGCACTATATCATCTACTAGAAAGAAAATTAACTCTATACCAGCCAAAACCAGGACACAAATAAACAAACCCCCCCCAAACTGAAACCCAAAACAAAACAAAAAAGCAGTAGAAGCTCCAGTAGGAACATGGACCAAAGCCCAGAAATTTCTTTCACCTACAGTAGCATTACAGTCAATTATTTCAGGAGGTAAGATCTGTCTTACTTTTTTGTGTTCTTACTCATATTAATCTTGTTTCATTTTTCCCGGTTTTCACCAAGATGCTTAGAAGGAAATCTATTCAGGCAGCTTTGCCTTTTGCAGGGGATTTTTTGTTAGTGTGGCAAAGGTATTGGTATTTACATGCTGCCTTAAAAATGTTATGCTTTGATGTCAAAGTAAGATTTAATGTTCCTATTCTGGAAAGAATGCAGCTCAGAAACATTAATCACGCTTTTCATAAAAATATTTAATTTTCCCAAATAAAAATGTTGATAATTGTATGACTTAATGCTATTATTAAAGACTAATTAAACACTAAATATTTATTTAAAATTAAAATATTCATTCCAAATCCAGTATATACTCTACATCATTGTGTTTAATGGGAAATTTGCTATTGACTTCACTAAGCTTTGTCTCAGGCCTCATTAAACACAATAGGTAATACTGTAGTCATTGATAACATTGTTTTAAATTAGTAAAAATGAATAACCACACTTTGTTAAGTGTGAACACAAATTGAAGTAAAATAATAATAAAAATTCTAATTAAAACTGGAGTGGTAAAGCCCGGAGAAGAAAAAGCAAGCAGAAAATATGCTACCACCCTGGTCCCTCCTGAGATGTTTTTACACTGATACTAGACAGTGTGCAGCCAAAAGAAATAGAGTTCCTGGGATAATCCAGACTGCTGAAATAACTTGGTGAAGATTATGACTCACATTATTGAGAACTATTCACCCAGGCAGTGAACAGACTGGGTGAAGAGAAGCTATACTGAATTCTGTAAAGGAAAATGTGGTAATGTGCTTATCCAAGTGTCTTTAGAAGAAGAAAAACACCAGTGATTATGATTAAAACAGGAAAACAACTGGATACAGTTTTGACAAGAGGAAATAAAAATGTCATTGGTAAAGAGAGAATAATTTTGAGAAAATTCATTTATGAGTTTCAGCACAACAGACAGTAGAAGTCAAAGCACAATTTACAATTTGTAACTGCTGGAATCTGGTAAAAACAAAAATCTTATGCAGGTGAATATAAGAGAGAAATTCTAAAAAATAATGCTACATTCAAATTAAAAAGGTGTTCCTCCTTAAATCAACAGTAATGTGTTTTACTGATTTTTCATCTGTACCCAACAACTCTTAGCCTTCATCTGGGGTTTTTCTATTTAACAATACAGACATTGCTAGAAATTTTTATGTTTAAAGCCATTTGCAGAGGATATTTAAATGTATACAGACATGTAAAAGAACAAAAAAATCTTAAATAAGCTGAATGTTGAACTGTTGAAGAATTCCTAGCAACAGCCTGAATTCAACCAGATACATTCCAGAAAAAAATCCAAGGACGTACTCTGACAATCTTAATCAGCATGCCTAAAATGTTTGTACCATCATCAGTGGTCAGGAAGATCCATTTTTTTTCTGTTTCGCACATAGGGAAAAAACCTGAAAATTTGCTTTGTAAAATCATTGAAATATAGCACACCAAGCCATTTCAATCTCCAAAACAAAGGGAGAATATACGGAAATATTCTGTATCTATATTTCTGTTTGATATGATCCTTTATTTTTAAAACGCCTAAGGACATTGCAGCTATCCCTGAAAAACTGCTTGAGGAAGTGAATGACGTACATTCTGATAGGAGAATATATTTCAAGTATTATTATAAAATCCTTGGGCCCTAGTCCATTGAAGTACCTCAGGATGTACTTAACTGAAAACATCAGTAGTCTGACTGAAGTCAGCAAGCTTAATTCTACAGATCTTCTTTTTTTACTTCCTTGGTCATCTTTCAAAATATGTAGAAGGTGTCATTTTATTTTAAGAGTACTTCATATTCTCTGCAGTGTAAATGAACCTAAGAAACGTAAGAATTGAAACTCAATACATTCTTAAAGCAAAAAAGAAAGTATTCTTCTAAATTTCATTTTAGTTAGTTTACATACCTATCAAAGGTCTAAAATAAGAGAAGTGACTTTAGTTTCCTCTTACATTCAATATACAGAGATAGCCAGAAAGGGCAGAAGTAGTTACATGACTGCTACTACAAGTGAAAATAAGATAAATAATTACTAACTCTCCCATGACGTAGCATCAGCTTAGAGTTACTGCATTATCTGATAATTTTATGACAAAGTAAATCACCACACTGATGAGTCAGGTCTGTTGTTCCTTCACTGAAATCAGCATTTGTTGCAACTGTGTACATGTGCACATACACAATAAGAGAATTAGAGATTGCTATAAAGGGAGTGTTTAGAAGACTGACAAATCAGGTGTGCCTTAAAGTTTAAAAACAATTTTACTCAAGTAATTAATCTACAGCATGTGGTGCAAATGGTTAGCTCTTACAAATTATTAGTCATCATTACTACATATACAAAACTGACACAAGTCTAACTGTAACAGCCCAAATCAGCAGTGAGTATTTGTGACAGTCCCCAGTTGCAGAGGTCGTGATGATCAGGTTTGAGAGCTCTTTGGTGAGAGAAATCAGTACAGAAGTGAGCTTGCCTTGTTTCCTCTCCATCTTTGCTCAGTCATCCTTGGGTTTGTTTCTAGCCTCTTTCCCAGAGAGGGTATCTCGTTTGCTTGCAGTGATGCTTGTCTTGTTTTTAGTTTTGCCAAGTATGCTGTTTCTGTGCTGAGCAGAAATTCTATCTGTTCCAAGTCCTAATCCCAAAGCAAGCCTTGTGCTTCTCTTATTCTTTGCTCTTCCTCTTGCAATTCCTCCTACTTCAGTCCTTGCTTATATGTTTCCTCAGGCTTCATAGGTGCAACTACGCGTTTTTATTTGCCCCTTTGTTGGTCACATTGCTCACATATTTATGTAAAATGCTTATGCATTCTCTCTGACTATACTCTCAAAGCATTACAAAATATTTAAATACTGTTTGTTGCTTACACCATTTTAGCAAGCTTACATTCAATTTCAAAGTAAACTAATTTTAATTATATGCTGATTAATGGACTTCAGGTGTCAGAGGCCGGTGTTTCCACTACATATGGAACGCTTCTAATTTTCTGCTCGTTAGAATTAGGCTGTCTTAATGAATTATAGTCTTATAAGCATGTAGTTTTTTCTTACAATTTCCTAGTTCTTTTCTAGAATGTCTGCAATTCAGTAGTTTTGCAAGATCTTCTGGAGCAGCTGTTGGCCAGTCATACATGTGTGTATGATTCTATGATATAAGCAAACATATTGTTTTTACATTGTTAATTAAAACTTCACATATTCAAAAGTTATATTAGAGGTGATGTTGCAACTTGTCAGACTATTTCCTATCTTTTGTGTTTGTATTTCTTCTAACAGAGTGTGTGTACATTAAATACAGATTTTCAAGGCCATGCATCTCATAGCAGCCAAATTTGAAGTTCTCAAAGCTTGCACCTCAACACTACTTTCCTAGTGTTCCTTGTTCATCCCTGTCAGGAAGGCCAAGCATAACATATGGATTCCCTTTTCTCTGTCTTCTGCCACACAGTTGAATCCCAGAGGCTTTCTAGTCTACACTCCGCTGTTCCTGTTATTCCCTTGTCATGTTCAAAGGCACGTCTGTATTTTCAGTTCAGGATACCTCTGCAGGTTTCTCCGGTCTTGCTGCATATTACTGAAATTCCACTCTCTTAAACACTGACATCTAAAAGACCCTGTTTACACCTGTCGTGATTTCTGTCATGACAACATAATACATCTGCTCTGACCTTATACACTTCTATAAGTATTCACTAATCAGGCTAAATGTATAAATACTGACGCTTAAATATTTCATAAATATAAAGGATGAAGCTGCTTTCTTCTTATATATATAACAACAAATCCGGAGCAAATATAGCCTGTAAAGTATACCAAACAAGTAGCAGAGAAATAAGACTAACAGCCTTGAAAAACCATGCAAGTTGTTTAGGTTGGGATTAATAAGAGTAGGCAATGATGAGAGCCCTTTGAATCATCTGGAAGGAACCTAATTAATGCTTGACTTTAATTAAGCAATCCTTACCTAACAAGAGTGTACTCAATTATATGCTTAAATCCCATGCTTACGTATTTTGCTAAACTGCACAGTGCTAGCGTACATATGTTTGGCAGAGTAGACAAGGATATTTTTAACTAAACAGATTTACATCAGAAAATGCCAATTTATCTGAATCATTCTTCTCCTTATCAAGAACAAAACAGTTCTGATGAAATAGTAATTGGAAAAAAAAGAGTGAAACAGACCAAAGCAGCCTAGCAGATATCGCTGCAGACGATAAAATGAGCATGAGTGGAAACATCTTGTGGTACATTTCTTCCTACCCAGCCCCCATGAGCTGCATTCTGGGGTCCCAGCAGGCAAGGATGGCAGGTGCCCCCCAAAAAACCCCACGTCACAAAGGGCTGTCATATGTTTTCAACCTCAGCCCATAGTGTGTCTGGCTATTGCCACCTGTGTCAGTCAGTCATATCAGCCAGTGGAGAGGGGGAGCAAATCTGCTCCAAATGGCCCCAACAAAGCTGTCCCATCCCGGCCTCCTGAGGGAACTGTACCCTGCCCATGCTGGGCTGTACCACCACTGTCACCGCCGGGTCCACAGTGGGAGGGGGTGTGGAGAGGTGGCAGTTTTAAGAATTCTCCAAAAGCAACGTTTTTAAAATTTTGCTGATCATCCTTCTTCCTTTGACATTTTCTTAGACTTCCATTTTCTGAAAGGAGTTCTTGAAGTCACGTTTAGTGCACACAGCTGATGGAGCTTCTAATACTTTTGATAAACACTGCAACTTCAAAAATTTAAAAAACTAAACAAACTGAAGGGCAGGAAGCTGATCAAGGGTATTTTCTGATACACATTATTTTTAAAAAACAGAGTGCATGTCTAGTAAACTTATATATATATAAAATAGTTGTAGGACTTTAAACAGGTGTGTTTTTTTGCAGTTAAAACACTAAACCCTTTAACAGATATTCTCTCCCTGAAATTCATGTTCTTTGGAGCTCTCCTGACTTCATACATCAATTTATTTGTGAAGAAAGTGAACATTTTACTCTCTCAAGTCTTACAAGGTGAATTAGTGGTCTCGTTACTGAGATAAAATGCCTTGGGGAAACACAAAGACCAAATACTAGTATTCTCCAGTGATGAATCTTGCTTGTCCTGGAGATCTTTTTTGATGATTTTGTAATTTGGTTGCCTAGAAATGCCCAAATACTTTCTACGCGTTTGTTTTTGTTGTAAAATCCCCTGTCTAAGCCATATCATTGGAGTCCTTATGAATATCCACATGAAGTTAATTGGCAGCCATACTGCTGATTAAGACATTTTCATTTTAGGCTTGCATAAAGATTCCTTAGTTTCAAGTGGATATGATCAGTGAATAGCAAACTCATTCACTCCCTGAAGCTTCCAGTTAGAGTCTTCTTTAAGGATGCAGGAAAAAAACTTGCATATTTGTCTCTTGAAATAGATTAAAATGTTCAACATCATTTATGTTAGAAAACAGCTCCTATAGAACAGGCATTAGGAAGATACATTGTTTTTCCTCTTGGATTTAAGCTTAGAGCATCATTTTACTGCTAAATTAAAATACTTTTTACAAAGCTTCATATTACAAAAATGCTGAAGAAATATTATGCTTGGTTACTATGGTAGTTAGTAGCTTATAAATAGAGACTGTAGGTTTTTGAAGACTTAAGTTGATAAGACTTTAATGAAAGCTATTTGTCTCTGCCAGAAGTAACGCAGAACTGGATCACAGAATGGCTGCAGCTGGAAGGGACCTCCAAGGATGGTGACTCCACAACTTCCCTGGGCAACCTACTCCAGTGTTCAGTCACCCTCACAATAAAAAAGTGTTTTCTGATGTTCAGAGGGAACCTGCTGTGCTTCAGTTTGTGCCCACTGCCTCTGGTCCTGTCACTGCACACCATTGAAAAAGACCCTCTCTTCCTCTCTGTCCCCCTTCACCTGCTTAGGTATTTTGACTGAGAGACGTTTAGGCCTGTTACTAAAATGTAAGATCTGATTTACATTTTTTGGCACAGTTGAGAGGTTTATTTTTCTCATTGTTTGGATTAACCATGCCTCTCTCTAGTTATACCCACACATGCACACACCCCCATATGCAGGCACTTATTGTGTTTCCACTTCTTTTTTTTTTTTTCGCTATTACTTGTATAAGGTTACATGAGCCAGTATGATTTTTCCAATTAAAGAGCTTCAGATGTAGCCACCCTGTTAGAAAGAACACTTCTGAAAGTTTCCAGGGGACCCTGCAGGTAACAGATTCTGTTAGCTCCTTCTTGACAGGCAGGTTCATGATTGCAAGCTGCTTCCTGACAGGCTGGTTCTTGATTAAAACTAAGGCCCTGCCCCACCCCACCTCCTGGTGGGTTGGACCAGATGACCCTAAGCAGTCCCTTCCAACCTCAAGTGTTCTGTGATGCCATTACTGAGACTATAGGTGCAGGGGGGCCATTAGCCTCTGCCTGGGACTGGGGACCAGAGGGGTGTTGCTTACAGGAGGCATACTCTGTCCAACACATTGAGTCGTCAGGTGCTGGATGAAATAAGTATTCTGTGTAATATCAGGAAGATAAAGAGGAGATCCAAGGTATCCACAGTGACTCTGCAGATGTAAGAGCTGAGTTACAGAATGCAGTGGATGTGGGACAGCTACAGACTACACCTGAATGAGTGATGGATGGGGGGATACACACTTGCTCCAGCAGCTGACATCACAGATCGGGGACACTTACAGCACTGGTCTGACTCCAGTAGCTGGCATTGGATCTGTTCACGTCAGTTGTCCCAGTAGTTGGCACTCTGGGCACAAATTCTGTAGGACCCTTTCTAGATCCAGGGGACTATTCCCCTCCACCTACTGGTGCTAGGACTCCCACTCACTCCAGTAGCTGACACCACAGGCCACTGACAAATTCCACACACGCACACACAGGTATCGCCAGCAGCTGGCCCTTAGGCCTTGCAGCACATGTACACACAGGATAGCGAGTGAGATTACACAGAAGGAGAGTTAAGATTTAATAAGAAGATATAAGAAGACAGGACAGACTGTGGTGATCAGGCACAGGGCTCAGCCAGATAAGTATACCAACCAGCTCTGATTAACATGTCATTAGTCCTGTTTTTTACACTTTTCTGTCTACCCACCCTCTTTGCTCCTCCTTGCTTCCCCTTCCCCTACATGTTTCCTCTAGGTTTGTACAGCTTTATCAATCCTAAAGCCCTCCCAGCCTGGGGTCCCCCCTGTTTTACAGTCTTATCTGTTGTTAAGTCCAGGTTGATCACCCTGGAAGTAGTACCTGTAGTTTCTTAATAGCCCATCAGTTTCTGTCAGTGATGAGGTTTGTTTCTTGTCATTGTTACCATGTTTGTTTTGTCAGGTCTGTGTCTCTGTATATTTTGTTTCTGATTTTCCCCTTTTTTCCTTAGTTTCTCGATTGACCATGTCCCCACTCGGATAACCTTGCTGGAATAAACATTCTCACACTCCCACACGCCCTCATCAATTAGTGTGAGTGGCAAGGTTTGGTTTTCGTCACTGCCTCCTTTATCATTTGTTGACTAGGTTTCTGTTTCTGTATGTTCTTGTTTATGGCTTCCTTCTTTTATTATCCCTTTCTGCGTTGAAAAACATCCTTGACAATATACCCTTAAAGAAGCAGACACTCTCCTTCCACATATCCTCATATAATCCTTAGGAAAGCACATTCATGGGAGAAAATGAACATATTTATGGAAAGAATGCATAATATCAGCTAAGAACATAAGGCAGTACTTGATCTCATAGGGCTTGTGTACGTTCCAAAAAGACAAATTGTCAATCAAAGTCACATATATATATATATATGAAGGGAACAGGAAGATCCCCTTATGGTGACACTGTGATGAAACATAATTCTCCAGCACAACTTTTTTAGGGAACTAGCCATGTCCTTATTTATGATATTGATGGAAGCCTTTATGGAGAGTTACCTGGTAATGTGTCCTCTGACCAGATTAGTCCTAGAAATAACGTGCTTTAAAACCATTATCTACAAAATTTATGAAAGTTAAGGTTTCAACTAGAAAAGGAGTTAGAAAAAAGAAACTTGATTTAAATTTGACTAATTACTGAGACTGACAGCAAAAGGCTGATCTTAACATGAGTATTTGCACAAGTTAGTAAAAATTTAATATCAGCTTAATTCTGTTATTACAAAGCAAATAAAATCTCACCTAGCTAAAGCACAGCAAAATTATTATACTAGGATGAAAAGACTGGCAGAGGTAAATTAAAACTCTAATGAGTCTGGATTATCCAGAGTATATCACCTAGAATTAATCATCTCCAGCTGAGGACTCCTCTACCATCTCCCACCTCCCCCCACAAAGAAAGCAAATCGTCTCACCACAAACACACAGAAAAATGTCTTCCAACATCAGGAGACACAGAATAATTGGAGGAATACTTTCCCTAACTTGAGTCACTTTTAAAATTTCCTTCAAAACTGAATGCAGCATAACATCCTACATCTGTGTCTCAAGCACTTTGGGTCTTGTGTTTACAAGACGTGGTCAGTCATTGACATAAAATCTGTTTATGAATTTCAAGTGTCTGCTTAGTGAAACAAAATGGTCAGTGTTTTACAACTGCTTATCTTCCTTTTTCCTGCTTCCCATATATGTATAAGATGTCCTTGAAATATCTGGTCACTGATGGATATTTTATCAGAAAGAGAGTTGAAAAGCAAGTTGACAGTAACAGTGTTGTTTGTTACGCATGGCTATTGTGATCATTTAGGAGCTGAAATTGAAACAAAAACTGCTGTTCTTTCTGGGCTGAGGTAGTGTTAATCTTTGGGAAAGTGAACAGCTTCATTATGAATGCATAATTACTGGAGTGATCAAATATTTATCAGATTTTCCTCATTATAATCTGAAGTCCTACCTTTTCCTTGTCTCTTTATGATTGTTGTTTACATAAACATAACAGTATAAACATACCAGTAAAGGCTGGTAAAAGTCTGTGGTTTATCGTTCTTTTCTGAGGGGGGAGAAATGAGTGGGTCTAATCAACAATTCTTTGACTTGAATTTGTGCAGTTTAGTAACTTAGGTTAAAACATCATATTCAGGGGGAGACTGGCAGAAGCAGAATATAATTGAATCTCTATATACTAAACAAAAAGACTAGGTTTAAATCCAAACATGAAGTGAATTGTTGGGTCATACATGATTTTACATCTTGTTATCATGACCATCTGGCATCTTAAACTTAGGAGGTACACACTTTTGAGGACTGTTTATAATCTGCAGCTATTTTTACAAATAGAAAATGCTTCTAACAGCACTAAAGTTTTGCAGGTTTAGAATTGTTTCAGTAAGAAATAAAAAATGAGATGTTTAGCTTAGATTTCTGGGATAAATGTAAATGGATCCACTTACAAAAAAAATAAAAAAACTATAAAGAAAAAATTGTCATTTATTTTGCTTTGTTTTATTTTATGAAATCTAAATGTTTTAATCCAAAATACACAGTAGTTAAAGCAGCAGGAGTTATTCAAATCTATAAGACACAGGAATAATAAAAATATTTTTAACGAATATTTATTGCACGTTTACCATGTATAAAAATTGGAGTAAAAATACATCATAATACCAGTTCATGTAGATGAAATGAGCCAGACATATTCATGTTTTTTTTACTTACTTGCTTCTGGTTTAAAGTAATAGTTTTAGAAAATAAAAAAACACACTCCTTATGTAGTGTTTAATAATTTCCATACAGCACAGAAACTAAACTCTTACAGAAGCATGAATAGCAATGTTAGCTGAGCACAATTCAAAGAACACTTATAATTGTTTCACTGCTTCTTAAATTGTTAGTCCAGGCTCAAGAGAATTGTATCTTGTCTCCACCGCAGTGAATGAAAATTTACGTATGCCTATAGTAAAGGTCAAACATCATCCTGAAAACCTAACTTGTATGGTGAAATAATATTTTCTAAATGTCTGCATTTAGGCCTCATGAGTGGGAGCCCAATATGCCTAACTACAGTGCAGGTATGTGAGAGGCACTATTCCAAAAAGTCTAGGAATATTGAGGGCTAAATTCAGTTGCCTCGGCCAGCTAGAGTCCTTTGAGGTGTGCTGAGTAGATTAGCTGTGTGAGGCTGGAAGATTAGAGATAAGATAAGAGGCTGGACACATTAAAGGTCACAGAGAAAACCTTACCTCTCTGGGGTTGCATCTGGAGTTCAGCGGGGACATACTAGGTCACCTCAAGTGACTCTGGATCCCTGTATATTTTCAACATAAAACAAGACTCTCATCCCTCTGAAGCAAAATAGTCAAATGCTTCTGGAAATATTCAGTCTATACTAGCAAATAATACATTGCATGATTCATTTTTATCTGAATGAAAAGCTTTGTTTTGCTATTTCTACTGTTTAATCCCTCCAGCAACTCTGAAATATTTAGTCACTTTAAAGGTAACTCTTCCAGCTACCAAAGATGCTTAAGAAAGCTTATTCTGAGCCACCCTTTGTTACAAAAAAAAACCTGCTGGATCCTTTAAGAACAGTTTAAAAAAAAAAAAATTTGAAGTTTTGCAGCTTCAATTAAATAATAGACTTTCTTGACTGAATATGAAATCTGTTTTAATACAACAGCAAAAAGGATGATTTGAGAAGATTTTTGTGCTGTATCTAATGGAACATTAGATATTTCTTTTAAAACTCATTACCATTATCCTGTCTGAATGATTCCACATGTATCTGACGTTGCTATTTAACGTTATTGTGGTGCAATAAAAATTTAATAGGACTGTGATTAATGAAAAAGGAGAACAAAAATACTAGAGTGATCTCCCCAAGACCATTGGAGTCAATGAAATCTAAAAGTTAATATTGGCCTGAGACAACTGTGGCCATCAATAAAACTTTTTTTGAAAACAAATATATTTCAAACTCTGCCATGAGCTGTCAGCTTTCCATTTAAGGTTTCCATAACTGCATAATAGCAGATTAATATATACTGGGACAGTATATATTGCAGACACAGTCAGTCTGCAACCTTCTTGTAGCATTTCATTATCCAAGGCCAAAGTAATGTTAGTGTGGTCGCATCAAGGCTGGCCAGCAACCAGTGTTTTGCACTAAGCATCATACCTGGAGTCAGGTGAATATGCCTCCTAAACAGAAATGTGGTGCTTTCCGTTGAAATGGGTTGAATAGCCAAAGGAGTCTTAGAATTAAGATAACTTTTTCATATGTGATTATGACTCATTTTCTTTCTGAAGTAGTGCAGTCAGCATGAAAATAAAACTAAAATGAAGTTACAAAAACCTAGATGGCTTTTCACAAATACAAGGATGAAAGCAAGATCAGTGAAAAAGAGATGTATGTGTCAAGTACAGACTTCACAATGAACAAGTATTTAAGAAATAGTACCTATACAGAAAGCTTAGTCTAAATCTGAAATAGCAGAGCACTGTGACTCCACAAGTGTTTGTTTGTTCTGTAAGCAATAAAATTGACAGTATCTTCAGAGTAAGCAAATAAAAGAAAATAAATGTTTTCCTGAAGTTCACTTGAAGCCTAAAGGGATACAATGTTAAAACAACCTATCTTCCGTTCTTTTCAGCTCTGACTTGTATTCCACAGAGAATTTTTGCTCAGTCGTGAGGACAAAATAAAATGTGAAGAGATCCCAACGTCTTCTCTACAGATTCTATTTATTATTAGCAAGTGGAGGCATCCATTCTTAATGTCGAACATGTCACTTGAGACTGGTGGTGTCCTTAGAGAGAAAGAATTTCAAGAAAGTTATTCTGAGGCATCTGAAAAAGAGAAAATCTGGTTTTTATAAAAACTGTTTTCTCATTTACACCCTTAGCTTTTTCTTTAAAGAAACATCCATGCTTCCCAGTCTCTTTCAGCAATGGCACTTGCCAGCTTTGTATCTAAGGAGACAGTTTTGACTTTTATGTTATATATGTAGCAACTCTGCAGAAAAAAATATTGTTTGGAAAATACTAGAAATAAGCTCAGATCAGAAAAAGCATTTATTACTCTACATTATAGTAAATGAAAAGATACACCATTGCCCGTTAATAATAAATATAAAACAATGTTCCTAAGGAGGCATTCTGACAAATACATAAGTAAGGTTAACTATATTTGGAATAGTAGAATAGGACCCCACTGACAAAATCTACATCTATCTTGTATTACTTAAGTATCTTCTCTTTTTTTTGCCAACATAATTAGCATGACAACATAATACATTAACTTGTGAAAGAGGTTGGTAGAAACACCATTACTGTAATTTGTCAATGAAGGTGTATGTTGCAGCTGTCTTTAACTTGATACTTCTAGTAAATCTGTTTTAGTACCATGTCAGTGTAGTGTTAAGCATGCTAACAACATGTTTATTGAATCACATCTTTCTGTGACTTTGGTATTTTCTTCCTGAACTCCAGTTATTATTGATATTTTGTTGCAGCTTTACTCCTAAATACTTGAACTAAGCACTTTAGAGTGCTCAGACTGAACATCTAAGTTTATGTATGAAGGAAATTTTCAGACTAACTGGAAAAGGATTTATTAATTGCAGGCTTCCACAACTGGATGATGCTGGACTGCTGTTTCTGCTGCATCAGGTATCAGTATATAAATTCTGCCTGAACTTATTTTGCATATATTAAATTGTAAGAAAATTCTGATAGTCTAAATCTTTATGTATATATATGGATAGGTAGATCAAGAGCTTCTAATCTTAACAGATGCAATTAAGCACAAATGCCAGTAACAGTAATAACAACAGCAAAAGTAACAACAATATAATAATGTAATAGCTACTATTTTATTTCTGATATTGGTTTTTGTTGTTAATAAATAATGGTATCCGTAATAGTTTAAACTGTTGTGTAGTAATGAGTAGATTTTATTCACTAAGGAGTTAACTTGATTTTTTCAAAGAAAAAAATTCTTACATCTGGTTGTTGGTTAAGCTGTCTTAGTAACATCATGTTGTTTGAGCTGTCTTAGTAACAAGAATAAATTTATTTTAAATATGTGTCATCCACTGTTCTGGGAGAATGGATATTTCATTTATCTGAAAGTACTATATATACAGATACCTAGTTCCACAAATCTACAAAATGTGATAAACTAGACACAGTGATTAAAAAGGACATTTTCAAATCATTTGTGAATACAAAAATACAGATTTGAATCTGATCTCATGCATTATAGAAAAACTTATGATGACTTTTTGTTTCACTTCATTATCATGATTTTTCCATAGTTTTATGTACTGGTCATTATCCTGTTAGTTGGAAAGTGGATTGGTGTAAGCCCATAAACACTAGAATAGCAGATTTGTTATATTTAATTGAAGACATTAAGAACATGAATATGTGTGTGTGTTTTTATAGATACTAGTAAGCACCATATCCCACTTTTCTTAATAGCTACCCTCAGGACCTTTTTTTTTTTTAATTTCTGGATTTAAGGATTAACAATGCAGTGCATCTGCCTTCCAAAATAATTTTGAGTTAGGAGGAAAAATAATTGACTGAAATACATTCTATTGTCTCTTGCTTTGGAACCATATGAGGAACAGCACACATAAAAGCTGTCTCCTGTTTGTATGTCCAGTTTTTAATGCTAATGTTGGAATATAGATATTTCAATGCAGGTAAGAAAAATTTCAGTAACTGATTCATTGCACATAAGAAGATGAAATGCAAGATCTCTTTTGTTAAATAGAATTAAAATGTGAATCTGTGTAGGTGGGAATATGTGTGTGAACCATAATGAGAATGCAGTCATCTTTCTTGTTTAGATAATTTTCTATGGGGAAAAAAAAGCATCTTTGTTGTCTACCTTCAAGCATGAAGAATTATATAGATTAAAGAATAGCAGCAGTTTATTATAGAAGATCCTTGAACTGGCTGAGTTATTCTTTTTTTTTTTTTTTTTTTTGGTAACTTCAACAAACATTTATATACAGAGATTATCTCAGATCCTGAAAAAAATAATGAAAGCTAAAAAGAAAAATTTGCCTGGATTTTGGCTTTCCTCAGCAGAATTACTTCAAAGTCTTCTCTATCAAGTAAACTTTGTGTAGATTGGTGCAATGAAAAATGTGAGTAGCTGTAGGTAATCAGGAGCAGGACATATTGGGTACAGATATCTGGTCTAACTGAGAATAACAGGGTCTGTAAGTGAGTGATGTGATAAAACTTTGGTTATAGCCAATGGATGTTCAGCTAAAATAGTCAATGAGGTTTGCATGTGAACTACTAGATTCACTTGATTCGTTTAACTACGCATAGGCATCTAGAGATAGTCAAAATGCTCTGGAGTATCCTGCTGGGCATCCAGCTGCCTTTCCAAAATACTACAGGTCCCCTATATCCACAATCCTCTGCAATGTCTCAGACACCTAGATCACTGCAAAAGGTACCCATATTCAGATGAATGAACAGAGACGTAGTCTGTGTTAAGGTGAGGTGAATAGCTCTTCAGTCTGAAGAGAGATGAAGATACTGGCCACGTGTGCTCATTATGACTGTAATGGTAGCTCAGGCACCTAGATCACTTGTAGATACCTAGATCTGGATGTCTGAATTAAATCTGAATCATACCCTGAATACCTGAAGCAGTTAACTGACAGAATGAGGTAATTTTGTGTGGCCAGCAGGCTGAGGGAAGTTATCCTCCCCCTCTACTCTGTCCTGGTGAGACCACATCTGGAGTACTGTGTCCAATTTTGGGCCCCCCAGTTCAAGAAGGACAGAGAACTGCTTGAGCAAGTCCAGCAGAGAGCTACAAAGATGATCAGGGCACTGGAGCATCTCCCTTATGACGAAAGGCTGAGAGACTTGGGTTTGTTCCGCATGGAGAAGACTGAGTTGGGATTTCATCAATACTTATAAATATATAAAGGGTGGGTGTCAGGATGATGGGACTGGGCTCTTTTCAGTAGTGCCCAATGACAGGACAAGGGACATTGGGCACAAGTTGGAGCATAGGAAGTTCCATATAAACATTAAAAAAATTCTTTACTTTTGAGAGTGACAGCAGTGGAAGAGGCTGCCCAGGGAGGCTGTGGAGTCTCCTTCCCTGGAGATATTTAAAACCTGCCTGGATGCATTCCCATGCCCCCTGCTCCAGGTGTGCCATTCAAGCAGCGGGGGTGGACAAGAGGATCTCTAAAGGTCCCTTCCAACCCCTACCATTCTCTGATTCTGTGATCCTGTGAATTTTACATATCATCTTCACTGCTGGGAGGCACTTCTATGTAAGCCCCACTGTACCCTGTAGAAAAAATCATGTGTGGAACTGCCTGAGGATGTCGTCCTGGTTGGCTACTGTTGAGACTGAATCCTAAGGAGTTCCCAATTGCCCTGCTGGTTAAAGGTGGAGTTGTAGTATGTTCCTTTCTTCCCAGGTCATACTGCTGAAAATGAGGAAAGCTCTGTAAAAACACTTAGTGAACAACTGAAAAGGTGATGAAAATGCTCTTCATAAAAATGTAGGATAATTAGATTATATCTTAACATTTTCAGTTTTACTGTGCCTTATCAAAGAATTCTAGATTTCACTCCAAATGCTCAGACAGGCTGAATGCAGAGCTGAACTTCAACAATGCCTGAAGGTATTCACTTCTCATCCATTCTAACCTTTATTTCAGTCTCACTATCTGTCACTCTTTCTCTTAGAGAGGGACGTTATTGTCTGAACCTTCCCTTGCTATTGTACTGCATGACATTTCTCCCTGTCATTTTATAACCTGTCCTCATTTTGACTTATTTTCTTCATTTTTATTTCAATTATAGCATCTTGCAAAGCTCTTTTTTTTCTTTGTCATCTGTTTTCTTGGTATAATTTATCCAATATCTTTCTTACCATTATGCCTCCTATTTACACCCTTTGCTTTCAGCATTATTATAGCTTCTATGCAATTTTTTATTTTGATATCTAAGAACAGAATTACTCTTAAGTTTTCTTGCATTTCCTGAGTTGTTTTATTCATTCAGCCTTTTATAATTACAATTTTGTGGTATTATTTTAAATACAGTATGAAAAGCCTTAAAAAATAAAGCACAATGGTAGTCTGTTGCAAAAAATCCAATGAATACTGTTAGTTTCCTTTCAGTAGATATAGGTAAGAAAATGTCTATTACATGTGATAAGGCATGTTACATTGCAGAGACCACAAGACACTAAGACTGAAACAAAAGCATTTTTTGTACAGAATCATCTCCACTTGAAGGAGGAAACTTTAATACCCTGAATTGTTCAAGGCTTTTGGATTATATACTAAAAAGCTTTGTTTTGCAAGAAGACTGTTTTCCCTGAACTACACCAGTTAGTTTAATTTAAAAAACCATTACCTCTCCCTGTAAATCTTGCCTTGCTTGGGAGTTTTATGAGAAGTGATCCAATAGAGAAATATCACACTTTTCAGTTTGGCAAAAATCATTCATATAAACAAATCCAAGACGCTTTGTAAGCCTGGTATAATTGCTATTTTTACTCTCTCATGGCACTAAATAATAATACACATCTCTTCCGGTGTCTACTGAAGGTAGTGCAATAACACTTGCATTAATATCTGTTCAACAAACCCATTTTTTTCTGTACATATTTCAGAACTATAAAAGTTAACTGAGTCCCTTTGCACAAAGTGCAATATTTTTCAAATAATCTTATAATATTTGAGGTATATCGTGTCATGTCGTATCCATATGTTACTAGAGGGCAACTTTCAAAAAGCTCTCAGAATAGTAATGTGCTGGATTGTTGCATCCATTCTGCTTTCCTCTTGTGCAACATACAATGTAAGTGTCTATAAGTCACTGCAGTGGAAACTAGCACTTCAGCTCTGTCAGAATGTAAGATCAATTAAACTTACCTTCATAAGAAACCAGCCTACTGACCGAAAGATGATTTCCCGTTTTCCATGGATTTGACAGAGTGAGACCTTTAATGGGGATGCAACATCGTAATACACAACCTAAAGTCAGGGTTTTGAATAACCATGAAGTTAAGATAATGATACGGAAAAACCTGTGCCCATCATTCTTTTTTTTTTTTTAATGTAGATAAAATATCAGTGTCTTCTTTACAGTGAGTGAAAAAATGAGGTACAAGGGAAAAAAGTGTTCTTTTCCCTTACATTTAATTTAATTTAATTTAATTTAATTTAATTTAATTTAATTTAATTTTATTTTATTTTATTTTATTTTATTTTATTTTATTTTATTTTATTTTATTTTATTTTATTTTATTTTATTTTATTTTATTTTATTTTATTTTATTTTATTTTACTTTATTTTATTTCCTAGATAGATGCTTACATTTTATTTTATTTTATTTTATTGATAGATGCATACATAGGCAATTTACACTTGCTTACTTTGTGGCTTTATCTGATATTTTCATTGAAAGTTACATTTCTGAAAGTCAGACAAGCTGTTTATCAAAGAAATGCAACTTTGCAGAAGAAAAAGGTTGTATCATGTTTATCAGAGTCCCTGGAAAGCAATCAATCTGCCCAGACAGCAGCTCAAGTAGGCAGGTGTGGGTCTCCACCACTGCATTTGGGAGTCTGCCATAAGCATCACCCACCACTTCCATGGTACAGATGCAGAGTTCAGGCGTGTCGCACTGTGGTGTGTCCCCAGGCAGAGCTTTCTTCCCTGTAGGTGTATCCGGCCACTGGACTATTCTGCAGTTGCAGGTGTCTGAGTGGAGAAGGAGCCATCCTCCTGCTGCCAGAAGTCACATGCTCCCAGCCTTCACCATTGTGGGAGTCTCCATTTGCTGTTTGATCAAGCACAGTCCCTGGCTGCTCCTCTTTCTGTGCATCTGGGGACTCAGGCTGTCATCTCTGCAGGACTTCTATGAAAAGTCTGTAAATTCCTTTTCTATTGTCTCTCATGCTGCACAGTTTGCTTTCCTCCTCTTGTAGCGGCTCAACTTAAGGGATTCCCAACCAGCACACACCTCCTGCAGGCAAGGCCACCTCCCTCAGTCTCAACAAGAGGCACAGGACATTCCCAGACTCGGATGGCTGCATCCTTTCAGCAGAGGTTGCTCTGAAGGGAGGTCTTTGGTAGCCGGTCTGACTGGTGCTGTGAACCATGACCTGTGGCACATCGCTGTTGTTGTTGCATTCTTCCTTTTGTGCTCGACATCCTTTAAAATTTCCATCTGCTTAACCCTGTGTTCGTAGATTTACCTCTTAACTACATTTGACTGTCATTCTTTATCTATTTGATAAATTATCTGATTCATCTCCTTCACGTGTCTCTTATCTATCTTCAGCAGCTCTGTTACATTGCTTCTTGTAAATAGCGCAAGGTTTATGCGGGCATGCTGAGATGTATGTATGATTCACAGATCCATCACAGCTCCAAGGAGTTACTGAAAACTTCAGAAAAACTCCATCCATCCCCACCTGGATATACACACTGTGGGGAAAACAGAAAATAAGATCCACCAGACCACTGTATTCCAATGCCTGAAATTACTGAAGTTCTGGTAGTTTGGAAATTCTCAGTAAAAGTTGGTGTCAGAATTACATACTTACCACATTCAGTACTTTATATTTTCCTAAATTTATACTTAGAAGTGGCAGAGCTGTTGTCACAGGAGGAGTAGTTCTTATTACTTAGTGGAAAAAAATCTTAATTTTTTCTTTTTTCCTAATTCTCTGTCTCTAAAAATTTCAGTGAAATGCATGAGGGATTTTTTGTTTTGTTTTAGCTTTCCTACATCTAAGTAGTAGCAGGATAGAAAATTATCACTTTATTTCTATCAGTCTAGAAAATTATTACTCCACTTTCTAAAACTTCCTGGTTTATATATTGAAAGAAATGGTCCATAAAAGAAAACAGTATTATGCTGCAATATTTTTGTGTTTCACAGTGTCATAGGAAATCACACTAAACATGCCATATGTCTTATTTTGTGTTATCTTTGCTTCTTTGGACTGTGTTACCACTAGAAAAATGACATTATTTCACCTTGAAATGTGTTGAGAATCAATAAAATACATCAAATTATCTATGTAATACTCAAGAGCGGTTTATCTTAGTACTTCTGTCACAGGTAAGTGGGATATTACCAGTTTATATGAATAAAAACTGAAGTTAAAAATATTAGCATACATAGCACTAGAGATGTGATTTCTGGTTACAAAGCATTGCCCACAAATCAACTGAGAAGAAAAAGCTTCAACTCCTTTTTTGCCAAAAGTCACAATCTGACAGATTTGTATTATATCCTCCAGTGTCAGATATGACTCCAGTTCAGCAAAGAGCATACACAGCATGAGCAAATTTATAATTTTAAAATATGTATTGTTTGCTTAATTAGACTTCTTTCAGAACACGAGTAACATTTTTTACTTAAGTGGAGCTGTTTAAGTATTTTTATGAGGCAGGCCCTAAATAAGAAACAATTGATTGTCATTTTGAGCAATGGAAAAGCTGTTTCTGCATGTTCTGTTTTTCAAAGTTCAATAGTGAAAGAAACCTTATTTTATTACATCATTTTTAAAAGAAAAAAAAAGTCAAAAAATTCTAGCCTTTTCGGGGGTGCCAGTCTTGAAAAATCAGTAGGGTTCTGAGGGACAAAAGCAGATACTTTAAGTTCTGCATCACAAGCAAGGAAGGCAAAGGGGCAGTGTAGGTATAAATACATTCTCCTGACACCTTTCATACAAAATAAATCCATTAAGTTTGATGTTGAGTGTCTGAGTGTCTTCTGGGAGGCGCTGATTGTCCTCATCTCCCACTGGGGAAACAACAAAATGAATCAAAACAAAACCCAAACAAACCCAAACCAAACCTTAGATATTAAAATCTTATTACAAGTATGACAATAAAATTTGAAGCTGGTGTAAATGAGAATCTGTCAAATAAACCGCACTGTCAATACTAGGTTGGAAAAAAAACCCCAATGCATATTGGTAGTCTAATACGCAATCAAAGTTCAGGACTCTGTAGAATAGTTTGAAGGATTTTCATAGTAACTAGCTTATAAAGCTTTAATACTCTTGCCTGAGAGATATTCAGAAAAAAATTATAACAAAACACTAAAGAAAAAAATGGTGAAAGAAATAAGGACTATAACTTTAAAAATTGCACAAAATATGCAGATGTGAGAAATAGTTGTTGTTCTACTCTTCTTTTAAGCTGAAGCAAAGGTCAGCATTTACCTAGCTATTTATCTATAAAAATTGTTTTTGCAATAGAAAGCTTTAGTATCAATTAAAACTACCCTATTTTTCTTCAGGAGTAAAGAGGTATTTATTATACCTTCTTTTAGTAAATTGCTACATTTATATAATCATCCCTGAAGAGATATTGTTATTACTTTTTTATTTCTTCAATTATTTACTTTAATTCTTAAGGTTATTATCTTCAGTTGAAACTTCATATTAGTCTGATTTCAATATTAAAAAATTACTAGGAAACACATTCAATGTTACAGCAAATTTTAAGTAAATATTGCCAAATGTTACAGAACCAAAGAATAGTTGAAGCTGGAAGGCATCTCTGGAGATTGTTTTGTCCAAGCACCCTCCTCAAAGCAGGATCACAGAGAGCAGGTTGCTCAGGGCCATGTCCAGTTGGGTTTTGAGTATCTCCAAAGATGATAATAACATAGCCTTTCTGGGCAACCTGTTCCAGTGTTTGATCACCATCATAGTAAAAACATATTTTCTTATGTTTAAACAGAACATCTTATATTTCAGTTTCTGCTGTTGCCTCCATTGGGAAGAGTCTGGCTCATTTTTACTTGCCTCTATCAGGTTTTTACACACACTTACAAGATCCCCTCTGAGCCTTCTCTGACCCAGGCTAAACAAACCCATCTCTCTCAGTCTCTGTTTTTATGATAGGTGCTCCAATCCCATTATCACCCTCATGGTCCTTCATTGGACTCTCTCCAGTATTTCCATATCTCTCTTACACTGAGAGGCTAGAACTGGATTCAGCACTCCAGGTGTGACTTTATCAGGGCTGATGGGAATGACCATCTCCCTTGATATCCTGGTAATGCTCTTCCCAGTGCAGTCTGGGATATTGCTGGCCACTTTTGCTTTGAGAGAGCATTGCCCTCTCATGGTCAATGTGCTGTCCTCTAGGACCCCCAGGTCCTTTCTGCAGAGCTGTCTTCCATCCATTTACCCTCCAGTCTATACTGGTGCATCCTCCCCACCAGAGGCATTTCCCTTTGTTGAACTTCATAACATTCCTGTTGGTCTATTTCCTAAAACTGTTGAGGTCTCCCCCTAATATTGGAGACTAGTTTGTGTCCAGATAAAACACTATCATTTCAAAAATAATGTATTTTGAAATTGAAATACACCAGAAGTATTCTTAAATTAAGTACAGTCTGATTTTAACCAGAAAACATCAAGGGCATATAAAAATATCAAAATAGGCAAAAGTATGTGGCAATCTGGTAACAATGGATGAGGAGAAGGCTGAGGTACTCAAGAACTTTTTTGCCCCAGTCTTCACTAGTAACCTCTCTTCCCACACCTCTTGAGTGGATGGACTTCAAGATGGGGACTGAGGGAACAAAGTCCCTCCCACTTTAAGAGAAGATCAGGTTTTTGACCACCTGAGGAAACTGAAGTGACCTGATGAGATGCATCTTGGAGTCCTGAGGGAATTGGCTGATGTAGTTGCCAAGCCACTCACCATGATATTTGAAAAGTCATGGCAGTCAGGTGGAGACCCAAGGATTGGAAAAAGGGAAACATTTTTCCAAATTAAAAAAAAAACACAACAACCGAAAAACAGAAAAAACTTTAAAAAGGAGGATCATAGGACCTACCATTCTGTCAGCCTCACCTCTGTGCCTAGGAGAATCATGGAACAAATCCTCCTAGAAGGTATGCAAATGCGCATGGAGGACAGGGAGGTGATTCAAGACAGCCAGCACAGCTTCACCAAACAGATGAAGTGATCCTTTGTGAACCTCATGAGGTTCAACAAGGCCAAGTGAAAGGTCCTGCACCTGAGTCAGGGCAACCCCTGGTATCAGTACAGGCTGGGGGATGAAGGGATAGAAAACAGCCCTGCAGAGAAGGACTTGGGGGTGTTGATGGATGAAAAATTGGCCATGAGCCAGCAATGTGCATTTGCAGCCCAGAAATCCAACCGTATCCTGGGCTGCATCAAAAGAAGCCAGCAGGTTGAGGGAGGTGATTCTGCCCCTCTCCTCTGCTCTGGTGAGACCCCACCTGCAGTGCTGCATCCAGCTCTGGAGGCCTCAACACAAGAAGGACATGGAGCTGTTGGAGCAGGTCCAGAGGAGGGCCACAAAAATGATCTGAGGGCTGGAGCACCTCTCCTACAAGGACAGGCTGAGAGAGGTGGGGTTGTTCAGCCTGGAGAAGAGAAAACTCCTTGGAGACCCTATTGTGGCCTTTCAGTACTTAAAGAGGGCCTGTAGGAAGGATGGGGACAATGTCTTTAGCAAGGCCTGTTGTGCCATGAAAAAGGGTAATGGCATTAAGCTAAAGGAGGTGTGCTGGTTTTGGCTGAGAAAGATTCTCTTCACTGTAGTGCCTGTAGACCTTTCCAGCTTCCCATGGAATTGTAAGAAAGTTTCATTCAGTTCATACACACTTCCTTCCAAACAAATAGTTTGCTGGTAAACACAGTATCATATTCCTAGAGAAGCTGTGTCAGTAATACAAACTATTTCACAAAATGATACTTACTTTTTCTTTCTTCCATTTTGAATGTTTCCCATGTCTCTGGAACTTCCAAAATTATTTTATTATTCAAAAGAACAGAAAATAAGCTCATCTATTGTTTGTTTTTGAAAGGTAAATTCATACTTTGTTTCGTATAAGTTAAGAAGCAAAGATATAATGTTTGATTATTTAAGATAGTCACAGAAAAATAAAGTCCACAGAATTACTCATCTCTTGAAATTAATCAATCCCTTTGATTATAAAAAGAACTTAGCATGTCTCGGTCAGGCTTTATTTGGCTCAGTACAGGCAAATCTCACCTATATTATGTCATAGTTTTATCTTTTAAAATAAAAAAATATTACACATTCACCTGATTTTGTTTAGATGGAGGAAACCCAGGGTCACACTGATGTAAGATTTTTTCTTTCCTAGTAAAAATTCTTTTATATTACATGTATTCAAAATATATGACATGCTGGTAGCAGGAAATTCAAATATCTGGCTATCTGCTGGAAAATAAATCTATCAGAACTGGCTGTCTAAATATTCCTGGAAAAATGTCTTGATTCATAAAGTGGAAGAAAGTTTTAGGTGAGAAGCTACCTTAAATTTTTTATTTTTAATCATTGGAGGCATATTATTGAACATCTGAAGTTGGAAGGTGGTATGGGTAAGAGTAATCGTCAAAAAATACATTACTGTGCAGGAAAGGAAAGGTGGGAACAGCAAAATAAGATGAATGAACTAGTGGCAAAATATCCTGTTGGTGAGGAAAGCTAGAGGCATATGAAATAATGTAATGGCTGTATAATGAGCTCTGTAATGACTTTAAAATGTATTAAAAAAGGAATCATACAACACTAAAAATAAGGACGTGCCTGAAGATTACTATAAAGGAATAAGTCAACCATGTAAGGATTGTATCAGAAAGATATAACCATGAAATCAGTTGCAGTTACACATTTCATTAAAAAAAAAAAAAAAGGAAAAGTTGTATAAGTATGTTTCAGAATAAAAATAAGGCAGTGAAAAGAACAGTTCCATTTACAGAAAGACAAAAAGGGTAGCAGAGGAGGAGGGATTATGTACCGTGTGAGAGAGCAGTTTGAGTGAATGAGCATTATCTAGGTGATTTCTGGACTGTGTCAAAGACAATTTCTTAACACGGTTACTGAGTATGGCAACAAGGATCAGTGCCCTTCTGGAGATACTGCTTGCAAATTGCCAAAAGCAGTTTGGAGATGTGGTTGACAGCAGCAGCTTTGGCTGCAATGACCCTAAACCTTTAGAGGTTAAGATCTTAAGGGGCATGAGAAAGACGAGTAATGGAGTAAAGACCATGGACTTCAGAAGAGCAGACTTCAGCTTGTTCAGGGAACCATCAGGAGTGATCCAAAGGGAGTCTGTCTTGGAGGACAGAAAGGACCTCAGAAGTGCTGTGAGATTTTCAGGAACAACATTGTCAAAACACAAGTGTGATCCAACCACCTAAATGAAAAAAAAAAAAAAAAAAAGAAAGAAAAAGCAGGTATACTAATAAACCAGTAGTGTTGGTTTGCATGGCAAGGTTTTGGTAGTGAGGGGGCTACAGGGGTGGCTTCTGAGAGAAGCTTCTAGAAGCTTTTCCCACATCCCAGTATTGGCCAATATAGCAAATGCCAGTCAGCTCCAAGATGGATCCACCACTGACCAAAGCTGAGCCAATCAGCAGCAGCGGTAGCTCCTCTATGACAACATATTTAAGAAGGGGAAAATACTGCTGTGCAACAGCAACCAGGAGAGATGAGTGAGAATATGTGAGAAGAACAAGTCTGCAGACACCAAGGTCAGTGAAGAAGGAGAGGGAGGAGGTGTTCCAAGTGCTGGAGCAGGGATTCCCCTGCAGCCTGTGGTGAAGACCATGGTGAGACAGGCTGTCCCCCTGCAGCCCATGGGTGACCATGGTGGAGCAGATATCCACCTGCAGCCTGTTGAGGACTCCACACCAGAGCAGGTAGATGAGCCTGAAGGAGGCTGTGACTTCGTGGAGAACCTCTGCTGGAGCAGGCTTCTAGCAGGACCTGTGACCTTTGAATCCACAGAGGTAGGAGCTCACATTGGAGCAGGTTTGCTGGCAGGACTTGTGACCCCATGAGGGAACCCATCCTGGAGGAGTCTGTTCCTGAAGAACTTCACCCAGGGAAAGGACCCACACAGGAGCAAGTTCATGAAGAACTGTAGCCTGTGGAAATGACTCACACTGGAGGAGTTCATGGAGGACTGTCTCATGTGGGAGGGAGCCTATGCTGGATCAGGGGAAGAGTGTGAGGAGTCCTTCCCATGAGGGGGAAGGAGTGGCAGAGACACTGTGTGATGAACTGACCACAACACACATTCCCTGTTCCCTTGTGCCACTGGAGGGGAGGAGGTAGGGAAATCAGGAGCAAAGTTGAGCCTGGGAAGAAAGGAGGGGTGAAGGGAAATGAAATTAATTTCTCCAGGACAAGTGTGTTTTGCCCGTGATGGTAATTGGTGATTGATCTCCCTGTTCTGATCTTGACTCACAAGCCTTTTGTTATATTTTGTCTCCTCTGTCCAACTGAGGAGGGGGAGTGATAGAGTGGCTTGGTGAGCACATGGTGTCCAGTCAAGGTCAACCCACCACACCAGCCTAGTTAAACAGTGAGCTATAAGGAGATCTAAAATGAAGAAAATGTAATAATAAAAAAAAAAGCATATGAGACAAGGAAAGATGGACAGATATCAAAAATGGAATATAAAAATATTGTCTGAGCATGCAGGGATGCAGTTAGGAAAGCTCAGCTGAAGCTCAGACTGGCAAGAGATGCTTCTGTCCTTACGTTAGTAGCAAGTGGAGGCACAAGGGAGACTACTGCTAAATGGGGCTGGCAAGTCTGTTACAAGTGACACAGAAAAGGCTGAGATACTCAGCATTGTCTTTGCCTAGGTCTTTAAGGGTAAGTTCCCAAGTTTCAATGCCAAGAAGAAATGAAAAAGCAAATGGTGGACCACCAACCTTAGAGGAGGGTTGGGCTCAGGACCATCTGTAGAAATTGGACATTTACAGGTCTATGGGACTGGATATGATGCATCTGAGGACAGCTGGAATGTATCATTGCAAAGCCATTCTCTTTCATTTTGGGAAGATCATAGAGATCAGGGAAGGTCCCAGATAACTGAAAAAGCTTCACTATTACATCCATCTACAGGAAAATGGAAAATGCAGAAAACTATAGATTGGGTAGCCTCACTTCAATCCCTGGGAGAATTATCAAACTGGTCGATATGGAAGATATTTACACGCACATGAAAGACAAGAAGGAGATTGGGAAAAGTGTGAATTTATCAAGGGTAAATTGTATTTAACTAATCTGATTGCCTTCTCTGATAAAATACCTTCCTCAGTGAATGGAGGAGCACAGTGAACATCCATCTACCTCAAATTTTACAGGATGTTTGACATGATCTCTCTTAACATTCTTGTTGAATCTGGTAAAATATGGACTGTAAAGACTGACCACAAGATGAATGAAAACTGACTAAACTGTTCTGGTGGTCATTAATGATTCAAAGTGTCAGATGGTCACGATGGAGGTATCTCAAGGGTTCATACGAGGTCCAATACTATTCATTATCTTTTTAAACAATCTGAATGATGGGATTGAATGCACCCTCACTGCAGATGATACCAAGCTGGGAGGAGAGCTAGAGTCATGGAAAAGAAGGAATATAGACATACCTCAACAGGCTGGAAGATTTAGCCAAGAACTGCATTAGACTTTACAAAGATAAATGTGAAATTCTCAGTTAGAGTAATCCCAACCAGCAGTACAGGCTGGGGTGTGACTGGCTAAGGGTGCTGGTGAACATGGGCTCTTCTAGCAATGAAGGCAAACCATGTCCTGGAATGCATGAGCAGACCAAGGGATGTTATTAATCCATTCTGTTCAACACATGTTATGCTACACCAGGAGTGCCAGCTGGAATACCCAAGGATATTGCAAAAGTCAGCAGTTGTTCCTGTGCAGCAGTTGAAGCAAATCCTCAACAGTGTCCATAGTCAAAGAAGAAAAAAAGATCATACTCCCAGTAATTTGTCCGTCGTATCTTCTTCAGATTGAATAGACCCAGCTACTGCTCCCCTCCTTCTATACCGACTTTCAGTCCAGATGTCTTCTATACTAGATACTACCCATTTATATGGATACAATTAGAGGACATAAAGCCCATCTTTGAACATCACTAATTGTAATATTTAACAGAGTTAATTGATTAGGATTGCAGGCTAATATCAAGAATTAGATGGAAGAATACTACGCAAAATTTATACATATCTAAGTTGATGGAGCCTGACTCTGTTTGCTCTAGAGTATTTAAGGAATTAACTGAAGCAGTCCCTGAACCTTTAGTGCTTAGCAAGGACAAAGGAGGCACATAAGAATAAATAACAATAAGGTTTGGGTTTGGGTTTTTTTTTTTTTTTTGGAGAAACATTAAAGGTTAAATATGGCCAGTATAGTACAGCCAAGAAGAAACTGTATGAAGTAAACGTCATTTATTTCTTTGATAGGATAACCAGTAGCTAAAGGGAAAATTGTAAATTATATAACTGGAGGCTTTTGTTGTTCACATAATGTTTTCTGTATCATATTTGTATTTTTACCTTTGCATTAAATAAGCAACACTTAATCAGTTTTTATATGAAGACCTATAGTTATCCTATAGTTACTTAGCTGTCTTGACATATTCTCCTTTACTGTTGATTTGGTACATTTAGTTCACAGAATTAAGCTCTTGGTCTTGCACCATGGTAAGCTGCAGTAAGCAAAATCATCAGCCAAAAATCTCCCATTGAACAAAGCATGGCATTAACTTCACACGCTTAGAAGACTGAACCGGCATTGTTTGTACTCTCCAAAGGAAGGTAACTTGCTTGACACCACAGTGTCACTGAAAGTTATAAAACTGCTTGAGTGCTAGACTGAAAAAGGGAGACATCACCAAGTATCTTCCTAGAAAAAGAGAAATAGAAGCCTACAAGCAAAGCTTGTCTGTTAGCTAGATTAATCTCCGTTCAGTGGTACAATCCAGAAGGACTAGAATAGCACAGAGGATAATGCAGAGAAACCAGACACAGAGTGTCCAGTAACTACAAGAAAGTGGCACCTGGGGCTGCACAGCTCCTGCCTTGGTGCCCAACCTCTGTAGGGCCCTAAAGGTCACCTTCTGCTTTGGATCCAAACTGTATACACCAGTACAAGAGTAGGGAAACTTGTCCGTAGGAGCTTGGGAAACATAAATGTACATGCATAGGTAGTTCTGGGTATGTATGTGTTTACATGTAAAACTTTGTCTCTGAAGTTCAAGGACAGGGTTGCGCTTATAGTGTAAAAGAACCCTTGAACAATTCTGCAGTTCTGCCATGCCTCTGTTGCCCTTACCCATACTTCAAGAAAACAAAAGCAGTAGTCTCAATAACATTGTGTACTGAATTTGTTGACTTTCTTAAAATGCGTGTGGTCTGAGAAAACCCTTACTGACCTCCACAGAGAACTCTCTCAGGTAACTGCTAGTTTTGAATGTGAGGTATGTGTTAATTCTACATTAGTAAAACTGTAGAAATGTCTTTTCCCTCAAATAAAGCCACAAACAAACAAAACAAAAAATCTATGCCACCTCCTAAAAACCTGACAGCCAAAAATAGTAATATAAGAAAACAAAAGAGCATGATGCATGGCAAGTAAAACTAGGCAAAAGCATACAGCTTGAATGTAATTTTGATTTCTTGAAAATTATCTGGAACAAGAAAAGAAAATTGGTCAGGGGTTACAGCACACAAGCTTTAAAGTAGGACAATTTCTATGCCATCCTCCAGATCAAAAGAAAGCCTTACCAAGCCCCTCTTTTTAGAAATCCTTGAAAGGTAACAATTTAGCAAATAATTCTGAAATCTCTGAGAACACTCACCAAAGTGTACAGTTGCTACCAAAACCAAACCTACAATCACACAAGTCAAACACTTACCACTTCTTCAGGGAGCCCCTCTTCCTACTACTCTTATGAAGCAAAAATGTTTTAAAAATCCTCTATTTTGTGTCCCCTACCACTATGACAAGACATAAAAAGGTAGGAATTTACACAGTATATTTTTTAACTTACTATTTGTGTTACATTGATTAGTATTACAGTTCACTGTACCTTTGAGACTCTCTGTATTTCTTAACAGAGATGATAAATTACAAGATAATACTAATCTTACTCATAACTTCTTTGTAATTAACAAAAACTGAGGAGAAATATATGACATATTCCAGCAGCTTGTGGTAAAAAAGACACAAGATACTTGGTTCAGTTGCCTGCATTTAAGGGTCTTTCTTTGACACACGCTAGGGGACTCCATCTAACCTGTCAAGCTGGCACTCCAGAAAAGTGTGGGGATATTTCAGGTATTCTATGGCATCTCAGAGAGCACCAGAAGTCTACATAAAGGCTACTGAACTGAGTCTTTAATTTTCACATCCTAAAGCAGACAATACATCTGGTCAGCTGAAAAGATCTCTAGATTCTATTATTATTAACTGTACTGTAACTACATTTGCAATAATCATCTGAGTTTCTTTTATGATGAGATTTTGGTATTTTAAGGCTATTTAATTGAATCTGACGGCACACATCTAAATTGGGTCAAGTGAGTTGCACTTCAGAAATTATTATTGTAAGCATCTAGGACAGGATACAGTTGCTTAAACATGGGCATCTAGTCACACTTCACATGCTCTAAGGCACTTCATAGATACAATACTGGACCAATGGGACACTCACATGCTTCTTGAGCAGCAGTTGGAGACTATGCAGGACATGAGAGATTATGCTCAAATTGCACAAGTTGTCTGATTTTTGGCAACTGGAATAGATCCATAAAGCTAAATGAATCTCAGCTAAGCTGCTTTTATATAACATAAAGCCTGGAAGCCACCGAAGCAAAGGGTTCTGGAGCAGAGTGTCCTGCTGGAGGATCCTTCCTAAAGTGCCAAAATCATAGCAAAAGTGTGAAGGCAAATGAAAAAATGTAGGGAGAGCGAGGGTAGCCCAGCCTTCCAGCCAAGGGTGGGAAGGAGTGAGCCCATGATATGACACAGCTCTGACTCAGCATGGGCAGGGACAAGAGCGAAGGCAGCAAAATCCCCATATGTACAAAAGGAGCCCCCAGGGAGCCCGAGCACCAGGAGTGTTGTAAGCAGGGCAGGCAAATAGGTCATGGCGTGTCAGAAGGGTGTGGCGCGGTAGTTTGCGTGGGCACTTTGTGCGGTCAGGGCGCAGTCCCTTTCCTGGCTCTAAAGGCTCTAACATGTAACTCAGGTAGTGGTCATCACCCCCTCAGGAGAGGCTCTAGCCATGGTCTCCACTCACCTAAGAACCGCTGCCAGAAGGAACATGGTGACCCAGACGGAGCCCCCACAAACACGCAGCTTTCCAGGTGTCTGGCTGCAGGGAGTGCCTGAGCCTGGTACTTGTATCAGAAGGCAGCAGAGACAACAGCTGCTTGTGGTGTGACCAGGGGCGTGATTTACTTTGCCTGGTGGCAGAGCTGAAGGAGGAAATGGAAAGATTAAGGAGCATCAGGGAGCGTGAGAGCGAGATAGAATGGTGGAGCTGCACCCTATCATCCCCGGGGCCAAGTCAGCAGATGGAGGCTCCAGAAGAAGCTCCACAAGAAGCAGAGGGTCCCCTACCCTCTTGCTGCTTTGCAGAAGGAGGGAAATTAAGAGATGGTGAGGAATGGAAACATGCCCCTGCTCAGGGTGGCAGGCAAATCCCCTCCCAGCCTCCCTCACCTTCCCAGCTGCCCGTACACAACAGATACGGGGCTTTGGAATTTGAGGGTCAGGCAAATGAGGTGATGGTCCATTCAGGGAGGTTCCCTAGGGTGAGTCAGTCAGCCCCATGTATTATGGCTGCCTCTGTTAAGAAGAAAAGGAGGTTAATTGCTGTAGGCAATTACCTTCTAAGGGGAACAGAGGGCCCAATATGCTGACCAGACCTGTACCAGAGGGAAGGCTGCTGCCTCCTTGGGGCCCAGGTCAGAGATGCTACTAGGAAACTCCCTGGTCTGTTACGGCCCACTATTGGTTGTGCAGGTGGGCAGTGATGAGGTTGTGGAGAGAAGCCCAAGAGCAATCAGAAGGGACTTCAGGGCAATGAGGTGACTGGCTGAAGGATCGGGAGTACAGGTAGTGTTTTCCTCAATCCCGTGAGTGGCAGGGAAGAATATGGAAAGGAACAGGAAAATTCACCTGATTAAAAAGTGGTTCAGAGTCTGGTGCCATCAGTGGAATTTTGGTTTTTTTGATCATGGGGAAGTTTACGTGTCACTGGGCCTGCTGGCAGAAGATGGAGTTCACCTAACTCAAAGGGGGAGAAGGATTCTTGCACATAAGTTGATGATGCTTATCAAGAGGATCTTAAACTAGGTTCAGAGCAGGAAGAGGATATAGGCAGGCCCACTAGAGAGGAGCCTAGTAGTGGCATGTTAATGTTGGAGGTGAAATCAATAGCCCAGCTCAAGACATGCAGCATGCAGCATAGGCAACAAACAGGAGGGGTTGGAAGCCACTGTGCAACAGGATAGCTATAACTTAGTTGCCATCACAGAGACATGGTGGATGACTCTTACAACTGGAGTGCTCCAATGGATGGCTATAAGCTCTTCAGAAGGGCTAGGCAAGGAAGGAGATGTGGTGGGGTGCCTCTGTGTGTTAGGGAGCACTTTAATTTCATAGAGCTTAGGGATTGTTATGAGATTGGATAAAGGGAGTGTCCATCTTTTTTGTCCATCTTAAGTATTGGTACATGGTGATGAGATCCACTCTAAACCTCTTTTTCTCAAGGCTGAACAAACCCAGTTCTCCCAGACTACCTGATCTCCTACTATGACCAGGTGACCTGCCTAGTGGATGAGCAAAAGGCTGTGGGTGTTGTCTACCTAGTCTTCAGCAAAGCCTTTGATACTGTCACCCACAGCATCCTCCTAGAGAAGCTGGCTGCTCATGGCTTGAATGGGTGTACACTTTGCTGGGTAAAAAACTGGATGGCAAAGCCCAAAATTGTTGTGGCGAACGCAGTTAAATCCAGTTGGTGGCTGGTTACAAGTGGTGCTCCCCAGGGCTCAGTTTTGGGGCCAGTCTTGTTTAATATGTTTATCAATGATCTAAATGAGGAGATCAAGTGCACCTTCAGGAAATTTACAGATGTCACCAAACTGAGTGGGAGTGTTGATCTGCTAGAGGTTAGCAAGGCTCTGCAGAGGGATCTGGAGAGGCTGGATGGATCGGCTGAGGTCAGTTGTATGGGGTTTAACAAGGCCAAGTGCCAGGTCCTCCACTTGGGTTACAACAACCTCATGCAACACTACAGGCTTGGGGAAGAGTGTCTGGAAAGCAGCGTGCCAGAGAAGGTAGACGTGGGATGCCAGTTGACAGCCAGCTGAACATGAGCTATCAGTGTGCCCAGGTGGCCAAGAAGGCCAACAACATCCTGGCTTGTATCAGAAATAGCGTGACCAGTAGGAGTAGGGCAGTGATTGTTCCACTGTACTTGGCACTGGTGAGGCTGCACCTCAAATACTGTGTTTGGTTTTGGGTCCCTCAGTACAAGAAGGACATTGAAATGCTGGAGCATGTCCAGAGAAGGGCAACAAAGCTAGTGACAGGTCTGGAGAGCAGGTCTCATGAGGAGCAACTCAGGTAATGGGGGTTGTTTAGTGTGGATAAGTGGAGGCTGAGGAGGGGCCTTATCACTCTCTACAACTCCCTGAAAGGAGGTTGTAGCGAGGTGGGTGTTGGTCTCTTCTCCCAAGTTACTAGCGATAGAATGAGAGGAAACAGCTTCAAGCTGCGTCAGGGGAGGTTTAGATTGGATATTAGGCAAGAATTCTTCACTGAAAGAGTAGTGAGACATTGGAACAGGCTGCCCAGAGAGGGGGTGGAATCACCATCCTTGGAGGAATTTAAGAAACATGTAGACGGGGCACTTCAGGGCATAGTTTAGGAGACATGGTAGTGTTGTGTTGACGGCTAGACTTGATTATTCTGGAGGTTTTCCAACCATAATGATTCTATGATTCTTTGAACAGCTCAAAATTCATTAGCTCCACAGTTAAATTAGTGTTTCCCAAGGTTGTATACTAAGTAATAAGATGTTTTTTATTAATATTTGATACATTTGAAAATAACACAGTAACCCTCTGATACTTGTACATTTGAACTATCCTAGCTTTCTAAATCACTGTGGGCTTGAATGATGTATGTTCTCAGTACCTTTATGGAGGTAATCATGAAGGTGATGATTTAAGATCACTCTTTTGACTTTGACCTAAAAGACAAGACATGCACTCACACTCTTGTCAGCTGCCCTTTGTGGGTAGTTGGTAACAAAGATCTAACAGCAGAGGTGACATCTTCCCACACCACCTTTCAGCTCTAAGTGGATGTTCAAACCACTGCTGTAAGTAGGGCATCAGGAAAGTCAACTCTTTATTTCTGAGGCAGCAAGGAGAGATACCACAATCTTCTCTGCTACAGAAGGGAAAGTGATCTCAGGGATGTAGAGGTCTGTGAAGACCAAATTACCTTATTGTTAAACAAAGTACAGGTTACAGTGACATGGAGACAGTAGGGTGAATGGAAAAATATTCTAGAGCCATGTGCATGTGTCTGTATGTAGAACAAGAGAATGCAAATTAAATCATAACTCATTAATGCAGAAAGTACATTCTTCCCTTTCCCAGTAAACATGATTTCTTATGTTCTTGCTCCTGTAGGAACACATCCTGAGGAAAGACGACCCTGAACTTCATGATTGTTTTCCCCTTCTTTTAAAAAATAACAATACAGTAGTCAATATCTGTGATGAATTTTTGATGTACCAAAAAGAAAACATAATAAATTCCACATATATTTCTTACCAAGTAAGCAAGAGACCCAAGTCATTGTTACTGATCTTTACTAAAGAAAACGTTTTTCAACTCTCCCCATCTTTTTATTGTTCTTACATTAAAAAGAAATAAGGACTATTGACAGATAGTCATGTTATATGTATTTATAATATTGCTTTCGTTAAGTATTTCTTGATCTAAGCTCCCCCTGTGATGTGATTGGGTTTTTTCATTATTAATTATTCCTTGTAAGCCTGAAATAATGTCACACATGTATATAACCTTGTAAGTTCCAACATACTTATTAATATCTACACTTTATTTAAGAATAGTTATATTTTATAGGGCAAAAACCATTGTATTATTCTTACTCTAAAATGCTCAGAATCAAAAAAAAAAAAGATTCTGTCTGGTTTTCTAATCCCTCTATTAAAACTATTATTTTTTAATAGTATTGTAAGCATAAATAATATTTCCAAAGTATCTGTTTAGATTTTGTAAAAACTTCCATAACAAATGTTTGATTTTTTCCCTTGGCTTTCTTAATAGCCACAGTAAAATATTGGCCTTCCTGCTGCCAGCAGTATTTCATATTATGATTGTTATTTGTTATGATGTCTAATTATGAGAGAGAAGCTATATGAACCTTCTGTTAGCAAAGTAAAACAGCAAGATGGCCTTTTAAAAAAATTTTCTTTTTTTAATCAAGTAAATAAATTCAAATTAAATAAGTTCCTAATTTAATAACTGTCCTGTTTTACAGATGATTACTCCATAGGATATAAGACGGGCTGCACTGCAATCCTGAGCTATGTGCATGACGAAAACTCCCATTGGTTTCTTTGTTGTTAGCTTGGTTTGGTTTTAAACACGTACATGTATTACATTTAGATGTGTCATGTATCACAAAACAACCTTTCCTGCCTTCTAGGCACCATATCTACTTCATCCTTAGTCTTGTGAAATGCAAGAGTCAGTGGAAACTAACACCAACCAAAACTTCACAAAAGATGTTAAGTATCTGATATGATTGGGCCACTACCTCTCATAGCAATAAGCAACATCGGCAATGTTCTTAGAGCTCATCTATCAAGCTCTTCTCCCTCTATGGATTTGTCTAGGCTAGAGTTCTAAACTTCTTTCAGCTTAATTGATTGCCAATTAGCTTAAATAAAAAACTGAAACTGTAAATGCTGCTCTAGGCATTTTGCAAATATTTGTTCTAGTAGTATTTTTGTTATTTTTCACCCAGTATTGAAAAAAATACCTGAATTTAGCAATAAATATATTTTTAAAACTGGGACTGAAATTGCTGCTTCAACTATTCAATATTTTGCGTCTGTGCACTTCCTGCTAGGTATTGCACTCTGCACTTGCCTTGATTGAATAGTGTTTTGCTGATTTTGGATCTTAGTGTAATTTATAAAGATTATTTTTAATACTAATAACCCCAGTTTTACATTTTATGCAAATTGGGTAAATTCAATCTCTGTTCCAAGTACATACACCATCATCCCAGTTGTTATTTCAACATGGCTGATATGGGTTGACCTCCATGGGATTCCATGTAGCATGTCTTTCCTAACTGCTTTAATTTTTTCAAGAACAATATTCTCAGGACCAAAATACATGCATAACAGTAAGATCTAATGTTTAGAGCTATGATTTTACCTCACTAACTTTGGACTTTATTCTGAGAAATGTTTAATTAGAGGAAGTCTGAATCAGTCAGTACTTTTGTGTGTTTTACTGGCTTCAGTTCTAAGAGTTAGATCTCAATGGAGTTAGGTATTTCATTACTTAGAAATGTAATGAGTAGTTTTGACTGAGACTTGACTCAGGTGAGGAATTTAGGAACCTGAATTGGAGTTCTCAACTTTCTATATAGTTGCGTTTAAGAGATAGGTCCCTCAGTTGCCTTTAAGAGATAGGTCCCTCAGAGTGTATAAAAATTTAGTATTAAATATAACCTGATATAGTGGCTTTTGTTGGTGGTTTTTGGGTTTGGTGGAGTTTCTTGGGTTTATTTTGGATTCTTTTTATTGTTTGGGGTGGGGGTTTTTGTTTGTTTTTGTTTGGTTTGTCAGTTTTGTTTGGGACTTTTTTTGTTCATTTATTTGTTTGGTTTGGTTTTTCCCACAAACAAGTGAATGAGCATATGTGTGATTATTTGACAAAGGTCATTAAAATACAGTGCTGTAATCAGAACATGCCTTCCTGCAAGGTTTTTTTAAGGGACTGCAAGTTTCTCATCCTTTCAGAAATCTTACAAATTTGGCAGGAAGTCAAGGTGCACGGCAGAAATGTCTGAGAGGTGGGCAAAACAAAATGGGACCACGAGGTGAGGTCTGAAAACAGCTTTCAATATGAAGACATACAAATAATTCATATGGGAGGATTGGAACAGGATCCTAATTTTTATTCTTTGAATGCAAAGTAACAAATGGTAATTCAATAGTTCAGGGGTAAAGGGGGAATGAACAGGCTTGGAAATGTATATATGCTACCTGCTGAGCAAGAAACACCTTCATTAATTTAAGTAATCACCTACAACGCATAATTAGGTAGCTTTTAGAATGATCTCATCCAGCTGAAAAATTCTAAATGCTCTGGTCTGTGACTTGATTAAGTTCGGTAGCATTTTGAGCCTCCTTATCATGAAGCTGAGATCCTGCAGTAGGCTGTGCCTGACTGCTAACTCACTCACTGATTCAAGCAGTTTTGTTCCTGTAACAGCTATAGTATTATGGGCAGTAGGTAGCATTACTGACACTTCTTCCAGAGCCATTCCAGTTTGTCTGGCATTATATTATTAAGGTGTCAACGGTAAAAAAGTCCTAATAAAAGCAATATAGAAGACAGAAAAACTATTCAGTAGCTGAAAATATTTTAGTAGCTGTTAAATTATTTTAATGTGTGAAACTGCTAAATTTATTTAGTAAATGTGGCATGTATTTTAGTTCAAATGAAGATTTGTACAATAGTAGTGGATTTTTTTTTATTTTTTGTTATTATTGCCCTCAGAAAATAAAATAGTAAAACCATTCTTATTTATTACTCAGTCATAGTAATATTTGTGAATGAGTAACTTACTTTGAATAGGTCAGAAGACTAGATTTCTGATGAGATCTCCATTTCATTTCAAGGGCATATATAAAGGTGGAGTTGCTGGCTCCATCAGAGTCTTCTGACCTATTTGTTTCATTATGCCTGTAATAAATCTGAGAATAAATAGCTTCCAAGACTATTAAGGCTTATCCCACAGGCCCTTATTCTTCCTGCACATTCTTTAAAGCTGTTTCCCAAGCTTTGGTACCAACTGCCAGTAAATCTTCATATATACATTACATTTCTATTTTTTTTTTATTTTATAGAATTGGCATCTAACTTAAAGAATGTTAGAAGAATCAACCATATGATATATTCTAGGTTGTATATTAGCATTACTGAGATTTATATTCTGGAAGATATACTTTTCTGTATTTCAGCTTGGTAGCAGTGTAGAAGCTTATGTTAAACAGAGTTTTAGTATTAACTTTTTTCAAAAGGCAGGAAAAAAAGGAAAACTATAGGTAGTTTGTTTTAGTTTGTAGGTTTTTTTTCATCAGTTGCAGTTTATGAACAAAGTAGAAAAATGCAGATGTTATATACTCTACACTGCTCTAGGTCAGCCAAACCGAATTGTTACAAGCATCAGACAATTCACTTCTCACATGAAAACCAGAACAAAATACAGATTTTTCCTTTAATATAAGGCTATAGAAGTACAAAGCTGTTTATTAAACAGCACCTTCTAAATGGTGTTGTCTTTTCTGAAAATGCGTCACAGCACTTGTTTATTGACATGTTTTTTTTTCCAAAATAGCATGTAGATAAGGAAGTTACTCTTTTTGAGATCTTGTGCAGTGACATCTGAGTGCTTAAAGTGAAATTAAATTATGTTTCTGCATATTAATTAAGATTTTGCAAACATTCTGACAAGAATCAGTAATGTCAGTGCATTATGGATGAAAAATTACACCTTTTCTGTTATCTTTAACATGCTGCTTAGAAAAGCCTCTCTTTTAACGTGTGATATTTCTTCTCTGTATGAGAGAGGTAGCATGAGTCTGATGACCTTGAGAGGGCTAACTGCTTTAAAATAATTATTATGTTATATTTGTGATGCAGTCCATGAATTTCACAGCCTTCCCATTAGTTATTCAAGAATGCTAATATTCCTATAGAACCATATAGAATAGAATAGAATAGAATAGAATAGAATAGAATAGAATAGAATAGAATAGAATAGAATAGAATAGAATAGAATAGAATATACCCGTTGGAAGGGACCTAAAATGATCAACTAGTCCAACTGCCTGACCACTTCAGGGCTGATCAAAAGTTAAAGCATATTATTAAGGGTGTTGTCCAAATGCCTCTTAAACACTGTCAGACTTCAGGCATCAATCACTTCTCTAGGAAACCTGTTCCAATGTTTGACCACCCTCTCAGTAAATAAATGCTTTGTAATGTCCAGTCTGAACCTCCCCTGACGCAGCTTTGAACCATTCCCACACGTGTCCTGGCACTGGGTACCAGGCAGCAGAGATCAGCACCTCCCTCTCCACTTCCCCTCCTCAGGAAGCTGCAGAGCAGTGAGGTCACCCCTCAACCTCCTTCTTTCCAAACTAGACAAGCCCAAAGTCCTCAGCCGCTCCTCACAGGACATGCCTTCCTGCCCTTTCACCGGCTTTGTTGCCCTCTTCTGGAAGCATTTAAAGACCTTAACATCCTCCTTAAATTGTGGGGCCCAGAAATGCACACAGTACTTGAGGTGATGCCACGACAACACTGAATTCAGCAGGATAATTTTTATAAGAGACAATTTTTGTCTTCTTGTAACTTTCAGGCTTTATCCAGAAGAAACACTAGGAGTTACCAGAATTATAGTTGCTACCTATTTAATCTTTTTACGAATTTCATCTCTGTGTTCTGTTGCCTGCTGTTGAAACCCATTTTCCTTTATTTTTCCTGTTCTTTTAGTAACATGGGACAAACAGTGGTGACTATTATAAATAAAACTAGAACATGTAATTCCCCTGCTAGCCTTAAAAGCTCACCTAGGTTTCTTACAATCTGGTCATAATTTGGAAGGAAAAAATTGATGTTTGGAAAATTGGCAATTTTATTTTTATATTAAGATGCTTGCATTTGGAACATTGAAGTCTGCTGTTCATGGTGCACTTTTAAAGCACATTGTGTTCCATAGTGTATATTTTGTTTGTAATATGGGCAACACATTGAAATTTTCCACTTTCAACAGGAAACCTTTTCTGTAGGAATGCTAACTTCTTAAAATAGACAAACCAGCCAGAAACATTGGTTAGTTCAGAAATTTCAATATAGTAATCAACTCTTGACTTGTCTTTTTGGCTTTATTTGTTAATTCTGTTTATTTGCATTATTTTAAAACTTGTTTTACTTTAAAATGTGTATATATATTCATCGTTATAATAGTTATTACACGAAATAATTTTACTTTAAAATTTATGTTATTTATTATTAAAAAAAAAAACAAGTGCAACTAAATGCACTGCATTTTGAAATGGGCCAAAATGACCCTATGTGGACCTAAAAGTGAAGAAGAAAACTGTCCATTTCCAACATCAGATTCTTCCTGCTCAAGAACCCGTTACACTCAAAATCTTGTTGAAACAGAAGGGAGTATATGATTAATATGTAACAGAATAACCACCCAAATTACTTAATAGGTGCACAAAAGTCTGATTAGTATTACAGTTAGAATTGTTATATATAATTTTCCTATCACCTACCCCTTCTCAGTGGTGTTATGTCCCCTCTTTCAATGGTCCTTTCAGTGCTAATGTTGACTCCCCAGTTTCCCTCAAGAAGAAAGACGCACTCTTACAACAAGCTGTTAGCCCCCATTGGTCCCTGCTGGGATGAGCCCAAGGGCTCCTGGGGGACCAAAGGCCTCTGAGGGCCAGTGAGCTGCTTCCCAGCCCTTCATTCCCAAGTTTGCATTGCTGCAGAAGGGTCTTCCTTCCCAGGGGCAGGGCACTGATTAATTTCATGAGGTTCCTGTTGGACAGTTCCTCCAACCTGTCTAGGTTTTTCTGAACAGTCACCATGCTACCCAGTGTATCAGCTAGAGCCTCCACAATTTGGTGTCATCTTCAAACCTGATGAAGGTGCACTCTGTCTTTTTCTCCAGGTCATTGATAAAGGTGTTAAACAGGACAGGTTCTATGAGACTCATGCAGTACTCCTCTTTTTAATGTACTCTAGGTACAGTATGATTCATTAACCACTATCATCTAAGACTTATCACTCACACCATTTTTACCCGTCTGGTTATAAAGCTGTGCAGACCATAATGTCCTAATTTGGAAAACAGAGTTTTAGGAGACTGTGTTGCAAAAATCAAGATGATATTTATTAATACCAATGGAGGTAGTGGTATTTGTTTTAATATCTAATGAGGGCCTACTAAGCAATCACTAAAAATGCCATTAAATCAATGCTTACAATTAAGATATGTTGGTGTTTCATATACTGCAGGGGTGGGGAGGCAGAATAAGAAAAAAAGACAAATGTAATAGAAGACATTTAGAATCATAGAATCATAGAAAAGTTTAGGCTGCAAGGGACCTTTAGAGGTCATCTAGTCCAACCGCCCTGCAGTGAGCAGGGACTCCTTCAAGTAGATCAGGTTGCTCAGAGCCTCATCCAGCCTGACCTTGAATGTTTCTAGGAATGGGACCTCCACAACCTCTCTGGGCAACCTGTGCCAGTGTTTCACCACTCTCACTGTAAAAAATGTCTTCCTTATATCCAGCATAAATCTACCCTCCTTTAGCTTAATGCCATTACCCTTTTTCTTGGCACAACAGGCCTTGCTAAAGACATTGTCCCCATCCTTACAGTCCCCCTTCAAGTACTGAAAGGGCACAATAAGATCTCCCCAGACCCCCAACTCTCTCAGCCCAACTCAACCCCAACTCTCTCAGCCTGTCCTCGTAGGAGAGGTGCTCCAGCCCTCAGATCATTTTGTGGCCCTCCTCTGGACCTGCTCCAACAGCTCCATGTCCTTCTTGTGTTGAGGCCTCCAGAGCTGGACACAATACTCCAGGTGGGATCTCACCAGAGCAGAGGAGAGGAGCAGAATCACCTCCCCCAACCTGCTGGCCATGCTGCTTTTGATGCAGCCCAGGATACGCCTGTCTGCAAATGCACATTGTTGGCCTATGTCCAGCTTTTCATCCACCAACACCCCCAAGTCCTTCTCTGCAGGGCTGTTTTCTATCCCTTCATCCCCCAGCCTGTACCGATACCAGGGGTTGCCCTGACTCAGGTGCAGGACCTTTCACTTGGCCTTGTTGAACCTCATGAGGTTCTCACAGGCCCACCTCTCCAGCTTCGCCAGGTCTCTCTGGGTGACATCCCATCCTTCTGGCATGTCAGCTGCACCACTCAACTTGTTGTCATCTGCAAACTTGCTAAGGGTAGACACGATCCTGCTGTCTATGTCATTGATGAAGATATTAAACAGTACTGGTCCCAGTACAGACCCTTGATGGACACCACTTGTCACTGCTCTCCATCTGGACATTGGGCACTGACCACTAACCTCTGGATGCGACCATCCAACCAATTCCTTATCCACTGAACAGTCCACCCATCAAATCTACATCGCCCCAATTTAGAGAGAAGGGTGCTCTGGGAGACCATGTCAAAGGCCTTACAGAAGTCCAGATAGATGATATCCGTTGCTCTTCCCTTGTCCGCTGAAGTAGTCACTTCATCACAGAAGGCCACTATGCTGGTCAGGCAGGACTTGCCCTTGGTGAAGCCATGCTGGCTGCCTCAAATCACCTCCCTGCCCTCCATGTGCCTTAGCATAGCTTCTAGGATGATCCGTTCCATGATCTTCCTGGGAACAGAGGTGAGGCTGACAATTGCTTAGCAAGATTATTTGCATTGACAGGGCAATAGAATAATAGAATCATTAAGGTTGGAAAAGACCTCTAGGATCATCAAGTCCAACAGTCAACCCAACACTACCACGTCTCCTAAACCATGCCCTGAAATGCTACATCTACATGTCTTTTAAATATCTCCAGGGATGGTGACTTAGAATTTCTTTTGAGGTAAAGTTAGGGACTTATATTTTTAACAATAAAAAGTGTACTGAAGTGAAATAGATAAGTTGTGTAACAGAGTTAACTCAATGTAACCTATCTTATTGCTATTGTACAATGTATTTCATGGTTTGTTTCAGCCAAGCCTTTAATTAGGTTTAGTTTCCTACAAGAGGAAGGTTTTTTTCTTAAATTACATTCCATCGGAATGTGCCATTTAAAAAAAAAAATTAATTTTTGTTAATTTAGTAGAAGCTACTGAAAATTCATCTACAAAGAAAACACAGGAAAAGGTCTCTGAAAGTGTCACTCCAGGACATTTTGACATCTTTACCTATATATTCTTAGCTGTATCATTGTAATTTTTTCCTTGCATTTAATACAATATTTAGAAAAAACAATACCATGCCAGCTTACAAAGAAGATTCTTTTGTTTAGTTAAAAGGAACCCCACCTGCTTACATTGTCCCTGTGCGAACAGAACTAGAGTCTTTGAGCCAAAGAGAAAAATCACAAATGAAAGAGTGAGTGCAACAGGTGACGTGATTCTCTAACCTTGTGTTTAGAGCACTTGGGGAAAAAAGAAAGGGACAAATCCATTTGTAACTTGCTCTTAGGATTGTTTTCTTTGGTCTTTGTTGCTGTGGTCAGGACTCTGTCCTTTTGTACCGGTTTCTTAACCTTTAGGGTATACAGTCATCCTTAGGTGTACTTTTTTCCTCTTTTTTTCTCCCCAATTTAGGAAACTGTAGTAGTAGTAGTAGCAGTAGTAGTATTATACAATAACATAATTTCAAAGAGATAAATGAAAAATTACTATCTTCACACCACGCCTTTCCCAAAATAGGATACTTGCTAACCTAGTAATTAAGGCACTTCACTTTTTAACTGCTACATGAAAGGAAACTGAATCTCTACCTTACACATTCTAAAAGTACGTTACCCATAAGACTGTTATATTCCAGAATGACACAGTAAGAAAATGGGGGTAATTTCAACGACATTTTGTGGAGAAATGGATCTTGTTAAGGGACATGAAACATAACTTGAGAAAGCCTTCCTAATTAAGCCCTTCAGTGGCTTTCCGCTTAATTCCTGCATCCAAATAAAGCATTAAAATATGGTGCAAAATAGCTTTGCATTATCAAAATGGAGCATATCAGGGCATATGCAGAGGCAGAACTCTGTGCCTGCAGAAAACCCAGCTGCAAAAGAAATTTAATGAGCAACACTAGGGTTTTTAATTGTAGCATAGTCTCAGATCTATGATACAACTGTGGCGCTAATAAAAGAGGCACATACACTGCTCCCTGACCTTGAAGCCAAATGGCAGTGTTTCATACCCTCTGTAAGCAGGGCTAACCCACTGTATAAAACTTGACTTGGGAAAACCTAGTTAGTAAGATTCAGAACAGAGACAGGGAGTACCCTAAGTGTGAAGTTCTGCAGATGACTGGGATCCAAAGTTTAAATATTAATTTTCCTTTCTCTTGCTTAGCATATAGATATACCCATCAATACCTAAATCACGGTTTAGTATATATGTGTGGGTAGTTTTGTATATACCCCGAAGACCCATTTCTTCACTACCCTGTGTAACTCATGAGCTTTACTGCAGATTTTGATCTACTGCAACTTTCCCTGCAGAGCTTGGTTGCTTGGTTAACAATGCAGACGCTTGTACTTTAAGCTTTAAAATCAGTTTGTTCTGGTCTTGGTACACTGGGTAGAGTTACATGAAGCACAGTTTCTTGGGACTACACAGTCAAGAAAACAAATTTCACTTGATTTAGAATAAGGAAGTATGTGTGGATATGTAATTATTTAATATCATATCTTTGGTATATTAAGCATGTTAATCAGCAAATTCTTTTCCTACTGACTTATATTTCTGTGAAAAGCTGGCATGAAGTGCAGCCATTCTCACCCAGTCAAACTTTTTAGAGTTTTAAGTGCTTATGTAGGATAAAATATGGTGGAATTTTAGCCCCCAAACATCTAGTACATAAAATAGATGCCTGTTTATTTTGTGCTTTTCCTTCCTTATGTTCTCTTTTAGTGATTCATATGTCCTCTAATGCTTGAAGCACTGGAATAAACAAATACCTTGCAGTTACTATTTTCTCTGTCAGAGTCACAGTGTCATTCTGTTTCCTTAAAGAACACACAGAAAGAAGTATACTGCTAATTTACTAGTAATTCCCACAGAGTCTGTTAGAAGTTGCACATAAAACACTTCCTTTTTTTTTTTTTTTTTTTTTTAATGGTGGTCAAACACTGGAACAGGTTTCCTGGAAAGGTTGTGCAGTCTCCATCCTTGGAGGTATTCAAAAGCCCTCTGGACTTAGCTCTAGGTGTCCCTGTTCAAGCAGGGGGGTTGGACCCCATGACCTCCAGAGGTCCCTTCCAATCTCAGCCATTCTGTCATTCTGGGATTCTGTAAACATAGGTGTTCTGCCTATGTCCCTAGGATGTATCAGATATATGCATGTTTAATTAAGTTTTCTTGTGTGCACTGCTTTACATTTATTAGATACTTTTTTGTTGTTTATAATTATTTTTCTGCAAGATTTATCTTAAGTTTTCACAGGTTCCTGTCTCTGGTTCTGTTACAAAAGGAAAGGTATCTTATGTGTATTCATATTAGCTACTATTTTATTGCTGATCTAACTTCATATATTGTCATACTAAGACTTCTTAATGTCTTTTTTTAAAATCTCCAGATATTATATTTTAGAGAATCACTGTGGTTTTTTTTAGTTTCACAACTAAATTTCACAACTAAACTAGGTTTTTGTTAGTTTCACAACAACAATTCAGTCTTTAAAATAAAACCTGGAGGTAGTGGCTTTGTGTTTTTACTTTAAAAAATTTAATTTAGAAAGGTTGTAACATCATTTACTTTTTTCCCCCTCACAGTACTACAGATGAGGGTATTAGGGTATTCTTTTAGACAGTAGTTGTATTCTGCCGTCATGCAAACCTGCTCTTTGAGGTCATTCTGCTTTGCTTCATTTTGTGAAACTGAGGAAGATGTGGTACAGGAATTTCTCTTTCATATATTTGAGTAACTATAAGATCCTGGGATGGAGTTTTCCAGTGCTTCAGTTACAGGCTTGTTAAAAACCTGATGTTTAGAGGTTTTTGATCTTTTATAACTATTACTGTATATATACATACACATGCAGATGTCTGTGTTTACAGACACACACACACACTTATGTCTGAAACCCATCAGCATTGTAACGTAGTATGTTTTTCTGTGTGACAATAGGTTTGTTAACAAGCAACCTTGATACAAATACAAACAGGGAAGCACAGAGCATGAAGACACTGGCCCATATGTAAGTGTATGTGCAACGTGGTAAGGCTTTTGAGATGTCTGAACGAAGCTTTGACACAGGACCAGAATCAGAGTACCAACTACAGGTGAGACAGGATGCTACAAGATGTTACAAAAAGCATTAATCACCTTTGCAGGGAAAACAGAATTCAGTCCACATTTTATGAATCAAAAACAATCAGTGAAAATGTTGGTTCACTTTGCGTTGGTTATTTAATTAAAAATATCTTGTATTCAGCGAACTGTTAAGAACTAAACAAGATTCCAAAGCAATGTTCGGACCCACAGATGAGCTTCCTTACTGAAGCATCTGCTCCTATCGTGAGAATCGTCGTGCAACTTTAGACATCTGAAACAACTCAGATGCTTAGACGGAGTCTTCTGTTGTAATTTGAAAGGTCCTAAGGTATACTGCACCGGACTGGCTCGTAATAAAATAGTTCTATACGGTCCCAGACCTTTCTGGAGTAGCACGGGGAGGCCAAGAGAAATATCCTTGTGTGCCTTTGATGACACTGCACACCTATGATTAAGGAAGTTCAACTTTGTCCTTAGGAGGCATCTATAACAGGTAAAGTACCTGTAGAGAATGATTGAATTCACCCAAAGCTGTTTTTTCCATGTTTGAAATAAATAAGACGGCACAATGAATGCATTTCCCATGGAAATCCTTATGCTCCCAGGAGGAGTATACTATAATTTTCTGGAGTATTGTTTGCTTAAAGTTTGAACTTATATAGAGAAATGAAGGTATCTGTTATGGTCTCTTTCATAAAAATGCATATGAGTAATGATAAAGTAGCTTTTTTATTTCCCCTTTTATTTTTTATTTTTTACCCTTCTTTGACAAAATGAGACAGTTCACCTCCAGTTTTGGCCTTATTTCAGCAGCAGTCATCACAGAAGATACTGTGTTTACACAGATTTAGAAAGCGTGTTTATTCTCAAATATTCCAGTAGACATTTGGTTGGATAAAATTTTCAATGTCTACTGAGGAACTGTTCACCTATGAGCTTCCCACTTGAACTATTTCATAATTAGTTATAGAAATAGTCATTCCTGGGGTGCAATTTTATATTAAGACAAGCATATGTAAAAGGACTGTAGAAGACCTGTTCAGATGTGAATGTGTGCATTAAACACACCTAAAACATGTTAGATAAGTTATACTTGTTATGCCTTTAAGCATATCACAATTATTTTTTCCCAGTCTCCTAGCTACTCTCAAGTTTGTTGTTTTCTGTGTTGTTTGGTGTTTTTTTTTAATAATTTCACAGCAGTTCAGATTTTTCTCATGATGTAGAATGATTGTAAGATATCACAGTACCTCTATTTGTGCTGCTGGTACAGCTATTTCATAGAAAACCTGGTTTTGACATTTTCCTTGTACATACATGTGTTATGTTAGGCCTGTTAGGACTCTTATATATGCCTGGGGTTTTTTTGGTGGGCGGGGTTTGGGGCACTGGTCTCCTCATAGGAGCTTGTACTCACTGGACTCCTTTTATGTCTGTGTGGCTTGCTTGAATGAAGTGGTTTGCTTTGTGATATTTCCAACATTATTCTCTCAATGTTCTTTTACACAATACAATATAAACCTATCACAAACTTACAGCTGTAGCTTTTCCTCATAATTTCATTTTCAGTGCTTTATTTGAATGAATGCTTAGATTTTCACCGTTATCCCTACTTCTAGACATCAAATTCTTGGCAACAACGTTATTCTTCCCTGGGAATGTAGGTAATTGGGTGTAGTGGGCATTTCTATCTTCCTTTCAAATGTCATCTGTGCTCTAACTATACTAAATCTCCTATTCTCAAGTTCACTTTTGCTAGTCAAGCCCTAACCTTCAGTATGTAATGCCCTTTGGAAAACAAAACATATTTTGGTCGACATCTGCATCATCCATTCATCTGTTGCCTCAACAGTTCATGTTTTTTCACAATATTTTTAGTGGACCCTATTTGATTTTGAAAACAGTCTGTTGGTAGTGCTCTCATTCTATTTCCCCCTTTATTTGTTTAATTGAACTTTTCATTAAGGATCCACGATCTATAGTTAATCCTTGCCTTCTTACCTGACATTTATATTAGAAACTAAACATTCTGCTATTTTTTTCATTAAACTTGTGAAACTCAAGAGCCTTTCTGAACCAGAATGCAGGTACACACGTCAGTAATTCTTCCCTGTATTTTGAAGCAAGTTCTAGATGTATAGTACCTGTTCTACTCTGGCTTCTACAGAAAAGAAACTTAGGTATGCTTGCTGGCAAAGCCCCATGACACCTTCCAACAAGTCTCTCCTCTAGAGTTAAAGACACTAGGGTACACTTCAGAAGGAAGCAGTTGAACATTTTACACAGACATGTAGTTGCGCCATCTTCTAGACATTACCTCTAAGCACAGGAAAACATCTTGGTTCAAAATCTGGGCAAAGAATACACTCACATTATTCTGTGTGAAAACTGTACCTAGGTTTACGTTGTTTGTGTTAGGTTTCAGAGAATGGACCTTACGCTTGAAGATCCCCGGAAGATAAACAGTTTATCAAGAAGCTTTCAAACACCATTTTGTCCAGTAAGTTTGAGCTTACTAAGAGTATCCAAAGTAAGCAACACTCATTTTCACAATCAATGTCTCTTCTTCTTGCCTTAAGTGACTGCAGAGAGATTTGTACACATACATACTTGGCTTGTAACCTGTAAGACAAAACCCAATTGTAAAACAGTCAAGAAGCTTTTTTTAAATATAGGCACCCAATGCAATTGGATGTCCAGTGGTATCTGTGATGTTTGCAAAGAACTAATTTAACAAAAAAAAACTTAAAAAGTAACAAAGCTGTACAAAATAGTTGGGCATTATTTGAAGACACTACAGCATGTATGATTTGGGACCCAGCTTATATTCCAAATGGGACTGAAATTCCAAAATAAGACACAGAAATTCCAGTGTCTTCTTAAGTGTATATTCCCAATAAAGCCAGAGAGTAATTCAGAAAATCAGCTACTATAAGCCTTATTTAGCAGCCCAAACATTAATGTCTAGCAGTATTAGATTTTAAATAGAATCTTAGATGACCACCTTTATGTACGTATTCAGATATATGTGATTGAACTGTCAACTGAATCTCACTCCACTTCATCAGGCAAGGAAAAATCCATTGATTTTTCCATAGCTGCCAATTTTTGCAAAAACAAAATGTAACATTGCTGTAACAGAACTACTCTTGCAGACTAGAGACATTTCCATGTCAAATGTTTCTTTTTGAAGAATCAAGATATATTGTCCTTTTTATAGGTGGAGGAAGAGGAGGAAAGCTAAATACAAAACTGCCAATAAGTAAATAATCAATGTAATTTTTCATTTGATTCTTTGTTGGTTTTTTTCTTCCTGCTAGGCTAATACCTAAATTCAGAGACAAAAACACTGAGAAAACATTGCAGAATATAAATAAGTGGATAGATAAATAAATAAATATTAGCCTACTGAATGTAAATAGTCATGTTTTTAAAACTTGGTGAACTACTTCGGCGGTCCTCCAGAAAATTGTAAAAGTAGACAAAAGGGAGCCTTAAAGCTTGAGTATGAAAATTGGCCTTTGTTCCACTAAAGTTTTCAAATTTAATGAAGTTACTCTTTTAGGGTGTTCAATCTTTTTTTTTTCTTTTTGTTTCTTATTATCTTTCTTCAATAACAAACTTATTTTTTTAAACATGCTATTTGTTTTCTCTCATTCAACAATACATGCAATATTGAAAAGAGTACAAAATATAAAGAACTTACAAGCTAATTGTTTCTGAAATTCTCTTCTCTCAGAAGGCTCCATTCATTTCCTAAGAACTTTATTCTACCTTTTACACCACTTTTTTCAAACCCTGAATGTGTCTGCAGTTTTCACTCCAATAGCCTTACTTTACTCTCGTTTACTTAGGTACAGTGTTTCAGTGGAGACCATGAAAGATTTTTCTTGTATATTAATTTTCACCTGTCTGCTACATTTGAATGCTTTAGAGCTCACAATAATGACATGCCTTAAAATATTTTGTGACAGCCTTTCGGAAAATGCCAGAGTTAGTTAACAATATTTTCCATACCGTCCAGCATTAGTTACAAAAACCTGAACAAAAGTTTGTTTTAGAATGACTGCCCTCATTTGTTCTAGTACCCTGCCCTCTCAGTGGTGCTTTTTTATTCTATTTACTAAAAAGCTGTTTCCAACACATAGGCATGAGATTTAATATTCATTCAGATTTCTTTTTCATAACATGACCTATTAATAGTAGTTCAGATGAACCTCACTTCTTTTTCAGAGATCTGTTTCTTGGTCTCTGCAATGTCCTTTGTCAGTAATGTCTACCATTTGCACGTCCATGTATAAACTCTTTCCTTTTATAACTACAGACTCTTGAGTCTGTCACTTCTTATTTTGGTTGACCTTGCATTTTTGTAGGACAGGTGAAAAGATATTGCTTAATCCTTCTACCATGTTTTCTTCTATGCGTAACTCTCTTGGGGATGACATGGAGGGCTTAGTTCAGTCCCCTAATACCTGTGAGATTTCCTAGGCTAAGGCATCCACAAAAGGCTCATCTATATTACACAAGAACTGCAGGCAACCTATGCCATTCTGAACCTGTAAAATCCATAAAGCAGTAGATGGCTATCTACTGAGAAATGAATCAGCCCTAAGCTTCCAATAACGGTCTCTAATTTTGTGAAAATGCTTGTGGTTTTTAATGCTTAAGAAAAAGGAGTAAGACTGTATTTCTGCACTTCTGATGCTTTTAATTGGGAGTTTACTTCATACAGTACAACCATCCCAAGGCAAAAAAGCACTTCTGAAAAAATGCGATAAGTCTATTGTTGTTCCAAGCAGAATTTCATTATATTCATAGATTTCACCATCTGTAATTTATTCTAATAACTATAGAGTGAAACTTCACTAGGCTTGAAGAATTCCTGTTCTCTCCATCTGAACACTTGAAAGTTTCATAACTTCCAGAGGTTCTGGCAGAACATAATCCTTCCAGACAAGAAATCTCTTACTTTCTTGGAAAAAATAATGACAACATGCATTAAAAATAGGCATGTATGGATATATTTAAGATACATTAATTAATTAATTAAGTAAAAATACATTGCTGTTGTAGTTTGCAAGACATTGTAAAACTATGCTTTAAAAATTTACAAAGCCATTTGATCATTTAATGATAGTGATAGAATTTCCAAAGGTACTAAAAAAAATAGAGACTATTACAGTCTATAATAGGTTGGTGTAAGTAGATACACACAGTCAAGATCCACAAAATTTTGACATTGACTTCAGCTGGGGTAGTTTCCTACCACTAAATTCCAGTTTTTATTTCTGATTAATTTTATGTGACTCAGCATTTCAAACAAAAATATTTCCAGAGATACAAATGTCAATTAAGCTATCTAACTCCATCAAAAATGTATCAGCTGCTAACTTTCTCTGATGATCTACTACTAATATAGAACAAAGACTGATGGTTTTCAGATAAATACTTTTATAATTTACTCAGTTATATTGGTAATGTATTCATTGACTGAAAGTGAGAAAATTCATTACAAGAGCAGAATACACAGTGCTGAATTAAGCTTTTAACATTTTTTTTAACAGATTACATGGGAGAATTCTGTGCCAAAGGATAGGGTAAAAACAAACTTGTAAGCCAATGGGAAATTCTGAAGAGAAGTATGTCTGAAAATGCATCATTCTTGGATTTAGGCACCTCACTTTTGGCTGCAGTTAGCTGGCTGCATGAAGTTGACACCCAAGCTACACATAGTTCATGTATTTCCTGCAGGAAAAAAACTACAATGGCATTTATAGTCTGGGAGGTTGTAAATTATCTCATATTTGGCAGTAGAGTTCTCTCCTCCTTGCAGAACTGAGCCCTCTGTAGTAGGTTGACTTTGACTGGCTGCCAGGTGCCCACCAAACTACTCTATCACTCCCTCTCTTCAGGAAGACAGCAGAAGAAAATATGATTAAAATTTCATAGCTTATGAAAAGGACAGGAAGTTCATTCATCAGCTAATATCATGGGCAAAACAGACTCGGGCAATATTAATTTAATTTATTGCCAATTAAAAAAAGAGTAGGATAGTGAGAAATATAAAAAACTAAAAACACATTCTCCTCAGTCCTCCCTTCTACCCAGGCCCAACTTCACTCCTGTCTCTTCGATCTCCACCCACCACAACTGGCACAGAGGGATGGGGAATGGGGGTTACAGTCAGGTCATAAAGCTTTGTCTCTGCTGCTCCTTCCACCTCACGCTGTCCCCCTGCTCCAACATGGGGTCCCTCCCACAAGACACAGCCCTTCACAAACTTCTTCAAAGTGGGTCCTTTCCACAAGCTGAAGTTCATAAAGAATTGCTCCAGCATAAGTCCTTTCCACAGGGTAGGGTCCTTCAGTAATGGACTGTTCCAGCTTGGGTCCCCCATGGGATCACAGGTCATGCTAGCAAACCTGCTGCAGTGTGGACTCTCCACAGGCTGCACCTGCCTTCAGGACATATCCACTTACTGTAGTCCATGGGGTCCTCCATGGACTGCAGGGTGGATATCTGCTCCACTGTGGCCCTCCACAGGCTACAGGGGGGACAAACTGCATCACCATGGTTTCCTCCATGGGCTGCAAAGGAATCTCTGCTCCAGCAACTGGAGCACCTCCCCCTTATTCACTGACTTTAGTGTCTGTATTGTGTCTCTCCCATTTTCTTACTCCTCTCTCTTCTAGCTGCTGCACAGACTTTCTTTTGCCCTTTCTTAAATGTGTTATCACATAGGTGCCATCAGCATCACTGATGGGCTCAGCTTTGGACAGCTATGGATCCATCTTGGTGATGGCTGAAACTGGCTCTGTCTTACATGGGGGAAGCTTCTAGTGTCTTCTGACAGGAGACACACCTGTAACAAAAGTGCCAGATGAGAGAGAAGTCTGGCTGTGTGGCCTAACAACAAACATAGTTATCCAAAAGGGGAGCTCCTCAGTTCTCTTTCTAGAATTATTATGGGGTGAAGGGGTTGCTCCTCTTTGGTTTGGTATTTTTTACTCAGCCTGTAGTGACTCTAATATAAAGCTAAGATTAGATAATTCATTTCTCCATTATAGAATCACAGAATGGTAGGGGTTGGAAGGGACATCTGGAGATCATCTTGCCAACCCCACTGCTTGAGCAGGCACATCTAGAGCAGGGGGCACAGGAACGCATCCAGGTGGGTTTTGAATGTCTCCGGGAAAGGAGACTCCACAACCTCCCTGGGCAGCCTGTTCCACTGATCTGGCACCCTCACAGGAAAGAAGCTTTTCCTCATATTTAAGTGGAACTTCCTGTGTTCCAATCTGTGCCCATTGCCCCTTGTCCTGTCATTGGGCACTACTGAAAAGAGTCTGGCTCCATCCTCTTGACACCCACCTTTCAGATATTTATAAGAATTTATAAGATCCCCCCTCCATCTTCTCTTCTCCAGGCTGAACAAACGCAAGAGTCTCAGCCCTTCCTCAGAAGAGAGATGCTCCAGTCCCCTGATCATCTTGGTAGCTCTCTGCTGGACTCTCTCCAGTAGTTCCTTGTACTTTTTGAACTAGGCATCCCAGACCTGAACCCAGTACTCCAGATGTGGCCTCACTAGCGCAGAGTAGAGGGGGAGGATAACCTCTCTCAACCTGCTGGCCACACTCTTTTAATGTACCCCAGGATAGATTAGATCCTGGGGTGGATTAGATTAAATCTAATAGATTAAATCTAACCCCATTAGATCAGATTTCTTCAGATTTGGGAACCAAATCCTTTATTAGAAATGGTATTTATTTTTTAAGGTATTTTAGATATTTTTCAGTCGTTATTGGTCTTTTCATTAGGTGTGTTTATTCATTTAATTAAGAAAAATCAATAAAATAGCATATCTGTGTGTAAAACAGGAAAACAATGTAATCATATAAGACACTAATTGTCTCATGTCTTATCTAGAAGATCAAATTTAAGAAGATGAATAATTCAGAATTAAATTTACATATAAATTACACTTGCAAACAGCCATAATAGCAATAACTATAATTAATTGCATCAATCATAAAAGACATAAATATATGTTTAAGTAAAATAAAGTCTACTATTTTTAAACACACCTGGATAATTTTACATGAAAGAACAAACAAGACAAATTACTTTTTAAAAAATGGTAATGAAAAGAGTGTACATTTCTGTCTCACACATTGCTAAATACAGTTATACAATGTGTGTGTAAAATATCAACAAAATAGATTGACCATTCAAGATTTGGTGTACTATTTGCTTATATATTAACAGACTGTGACATCTAAGTATTTAACCTTTTGTTCCTTTATGCATATTTTAATCTGAAAATGTGTAACGCTGAAAATTCTTAGTAGCGTGCTATTTGTTTCTAAAAGGTGCAGTGTGGTTTCTCTTTGTGCCTTTATGGATCTTTTTTTCCCTTGAAATAATATAGCAATGGTGCTAGTAAATAGAGATATAATTTTTTATGTATATATAATCTGTATTATAATGTTGAATTATAAGTTATAAAATTATTATAAAGTAGAATCACTAGCTGCTCTGACAATTGCATCCTAATATGCATTTGATATATAGTGGGTTAGCTCTAATCACTTTTTACAAGAAACTATGCATGCTACCAGTTCTGCAGGCCAGAGATTGTTGCCAAGCCTTTTCTTATTCCGCCACAGAGACTTGCCAGGTGATGGCAAAGATCGCCAAGCACATATCTGGTCAGCCTGAAATTTCCATAGCACCTCAAGGCTGCATCCTGACTGCCTGTTGGGATGAACCCTCTTACACGTGAAGTATCTACCTCCTTGTTTCTTCCATAAGGACAGACTGGTGTATAGCCAGTGAGGGAAGTGTGATGCATTTGAAGAAATCTCAGCATAAAAAGAACATCATATCAGGTCATCATGACTACACCTGCCTCAAGTTAAGGTGCATACAACTTACAATTCCAAGCAGGCTCTGTGTAGTCAGCCACACTGCATGCTACACAGGCATTACTACAGAAACAAAACAAGGACAACACAAAAGCACTGAAATCCTGACTTAGATAAAACTTCCATCTTAATATCAAGCCTTGAATATGTGATCAGGACACATGGTCAGTCATCTAAGAATTTCTTTTCAGTTAAGTTTACATCTTTTGAAAAAATACAAATAGTAGTATTTTAATAAAAAGGGGATAAAATAAGTTTCCTCTTTTCTGTTTGATGAGCATCCGGATGATGCTTTTAGTCATAAGATTTAATTTTAGGTAGTCCCACAAGGAGCAGGGAGTTGGACTTGATAATACTTATGGGTCCCTTCCAACTTGAGATATTCTATTACTGTATTTATTTATATTATATAATGCCCTTGGAGGTGCTAGAACTGACTGTAAAAGTATTCTGAAGTGTTCTGGTCTGAAGTGATGGGATAATGCTCACTGATAGAATAAGCACATGTACCATAATAGTGCATAATGACAGAGATAATAATTCCCACAAACTAGGTGAAAAATATTTACTTTACTGTGTATACCTTTGGGATTTTTTGTTGTTTGGGTATTTTTTTTCATATTTCAATGGCAGTGATTTCAAATACTTTTGCTGCATAGGAATAATTTTATTTTCAAGTAGGCCCAAGTCCAGGTTCACAAACAACTGTGTGTAATGTCCACAGTGTAGGTGTCAAAGTTCCAGTTATTGTCAGTGGAGATGGAGAACTTTACTATTGATGTGAGCAGCCATAAGATGGCCTGGTTAGAAGGGGAAACAGAACAGAACAGAACAAAAGAAAACATCTGCTGAAAAATACTGACAGATATATTGCCTGACAACTTGGGAACTGTGAACCTGGGAACTTGGCCTGGGAACCAGAAACGTCCTTGAAAAGCACATGTGGCATCTTTGAAGTACAGGTAGGTGCCTAGGAACTGGAGACATCCTGAGATACCATCGATAAGTGCAAAGCCCAAGAAACTGTAATGACAACTTATCATCTAAAAACTCGAAACAGTCTGGGAAAATAAAAATAGTCCAAAAGAACAGAAAACCTCATAAGCTATTGGCTGCTACAGGTGAAAAATAGAAATTAACAGCATCTATTGGCTGTTTAAAGCGGTGATGCCCTAAGCCCTCTTATGTCTCTGTGATACAAAAAACCCCCTTAATTTTTATCCAAAATGGATCCTTTCTCTCTGAGAATTTCCCACACTGCACAAATTTTTCCTTTCCTTAACAGGTTCAACTCTCCACACGAACTTTCTATGAGATCTTGGACTCTCACTGGGGACACCTGGCTGACTCCAGACTCTGTGATATCGATCATCTTTGAAGTTAGACTGTCTGTTACTCTATTGGCCCCTCCTCTGGTCCCACTTCTGGGGCCCATTCAGTCTGTTGTCCCACCTCTGGGATGGTTAGGTCCTCTCCTGTGATCTGTTTGTCCTCCCCTTTGGGACGGTTTGGCCCCTTCTGAAACCTGTCTAATTCACTTGATACTGATATTATATACCCAAATATGTAATCTCTCATAAGTGTATCTGCTCTTATATTGTTGATAAGTTTTTTCACTAATTAAGTTTGTAGTAACTATGGTATACCTACATGGTTAACAACCATGCAAACGATTGCTACCGTTAATGACTGCTGCCATATTATTGATTGATATTATATTATTGATCACTGATAGTAGTTTGTAATAACTTGAGGTATATATATTCACTTCATTAATCTCATAGATGTATTTGCTGGTTATGATTTTTGAGGTAGTATACTTGGTAGAGGTGACTTTTGTGGTGTTTATGATAATCTGTAATGAAATAGAAAACTTTAGAGGATAAAAGCCTCCATATACTTGTATATTATTGTCATGGTTCAGCCCCAGTCGGCAACTAAACAGCACGCAGCCACTCGCTCACTCCCCCCCACCCCTGTGGGATGGGGAAGAGAATTGGAAGAGTAAAAAAACTTATGGGTTGAGATAAGCACAGTTTAATAATTACAGTAAAATAATAATTATAATAATGATTATGATAATAATGACAATAATGTTACTATAATAAAATGGAAAAGAAAAAAAAAATGAAAAACAAAACCACAGAAACACAAATGATATGACCACTCACCACCCGCTGATGGACGCTGCCCATCCCCGAACCGCGATTTCTGCCTCCCCCCCAGCCAGCCCCTCCCAGGTAACATACTGGGCATGATGTTAAATGATGTGGAATATCCCTTTGGCCAGTTTGAATCTGCTCTCTCAGCTGTGCCCCCTCCCCTCCCGGCTTCTTGTGCACCCAGCAGAGGATGGGAAGCTGGAAAAGTCCTTGGCTAGTACAAGCGCTGCCCAGCAACTGCCAAAACATCGGTGTGTTATCTCAACATTTTTTTTTATGCTAAGTTCAAAGCACAGCACTATGCCAGCTGGAGTGCAGAAAATTAACTCTATCCCAGCTAAAATCATGATAATTATGGCATCCTATGAACCCATAGTCATTATCTCTACACACCTGAAGTCTGGGCAGCCCTTTAGGTTGTAACATTAATTAGTGTCAGAAGTGGGATTCTGTAAAATACACAGGTTATGGATGCAGACACTTGGGAGAAGGTAGGAGAAAACGTCGAAAGGTAGTAGAACATAGAAAACTGCAAGCAGTCCTGTGAGCAGAATTTCAGGAGTGGCAGGAGAGTGTTTGCTTTCTCACAGAGACACAGACAACTTCAAGCACTTTGCTGACAGCTGTTAAGCAGGAAGCTTAAGAGGTTTTACAGTGACTTGGAACAGTTAGAGCAACTGCCCCTTGAATCTCATAGTCCTGATAAAAGCCAACTATCTCGGTGTCATGGTTTTAGTTGGCATAACGTTAATTTACTTCACTGTAGCTGGTATAGTGCTGTGTTTTGGACTTACGATGAGAATAATATTGATAACACACACGTTTTAGTTGTTGCTAAGTGGTGCTTACACTAGTCAAGGACATTTCCAACCTTCCATATTCTGCTGGGTGCACAAGAGGCTGGGAGAGTAGGTGGAACAGCCAAGACAGCTGATCAGAGGCCAGAGGGATATTCCATATCATAGGACACCATACCCAGTATATTAACTGGGGGGAGTTGGCCAGGGGAAACAGTGATCGCGGCTTGGGGACCGGCAGTGTCGGTTAGTGGGTGGTGACGGGTTGCATCACCTGTTTGTGTCCCCCCCAGCTCCCTAGGTTTCCCTCTCTCTCCCTCTCTCTCATTATTTTCCTTGTCATTATATTATTATTATTATCATTATTATAATTATTATTTTATTTTCATTATTAAACTGTTCTTATCTCAACCCATGAGTTTTCTCACTTTGGCCCTTCCAATTCTCTCCCTCATCCCACTGGGGTGGGGGGAGTGAGCGAGGCTGCGTGGTGCTTAGTTGCTGACTGAGGCTAAACCATGACAAATGCGAAACTAATCTCTGACCTCTGGCTTTACAACAGCCAGAGCAAAAGCATGCATGTTCAGTCTCAGAGAGTGAGACCATTGAAAAGACACATATATAAAAATTGATAGTGAGGAGGATTATTCTGGTCCTTTTGCCCCCTCCTCATGAATCTGGTTCTGTCAACAGATCTCCTACCCCCGCTTCATTACCTGAATTTTATCCACATAAGACAGTCCCTTTACACACCATCGTTCAAGGCTTCACCATACAACACCCAGCTCCTGCCAGAAACAAAGGCATTTCCCTGCCACCCCAGGTCACAATGACCACTACAATCTATACTGCACAACAACTAGTGCAGATGCCCTTAAAATATGTCAGAAAGCTGAGTGTCTATGTGGTTGACATGGTGTTATCAAACTGGAGCTGGAACCTTTATTCTTGGTCGGAATGAGGCCAATTAAATATTTCTGGGAGGAGGAATAATTCTTCGTAACTCTGATGCAGAAGCTGGTCCCTATACCTCTTCTCTATTATCTTCAGTTATACATGCTCTTAGACAAATGCCAGGAATGTAACCCTCCCCCTCCCTGAAATACTCCTGACAGGTTTTCTGAATGAACAATGAGACTGACTGCTCAGGATGTCCTTAAGGGATAAGGTGCTATAGCCTGGGATGTAATGACTGTGTTAACAGCAGCACCAGGGAAAACAAGATGACTGCAAAATACAGTGCCTGGGGGTCCAAAGGGTTTAGCCTTAATGTTACACAGCAAAAACACTGATTGGAAGGCAGTAATGGCTTACGGGCTGCAAAACTGGATAGTCTCTGTGGGAAGGCAACAACGATGAGGAACTACCCCCAGAACAACTGTCTGTAAAAGAGAAGGTTGGGTCAGGATTATCCAAACAACAAAGGGAAATCATAAGGGATGAAATATTCAAAAATTCCCCTTTAAAACTAATCCAACTGACACAAAAGAACCCCCTGACAAAGAGAAGGGAGTTAGAATGGAGATACTAATGGGATCTCCATCAAGGATTAGGGTTTATGACAGGTGAGTTACAGAAACTATCGGATTAATTATGAGAGAGGTTGCACTGACAGCATGGATGAGGGTGGTACTGTCCCATCTGCTCCCCCAATCCTGTTACTAGAAAACAGAGGAACTTCTGACAACCCACTCAGAGTGGCCAAAATTTTTAAAATTAATATTAGTGAAAACCCATGTATACTGCTGATAGTGAAATATAAATATTTAGCCTCTTTTCTCACTACATGCTGCTGTTTCTTCCATTACAAATCTTATTTTGAATTACTGTCCCCGAAGCTAAACAACAAGGACTTAGACAACTAGTCAGAATTTTAGGCATAACCTGGCAAGGTGACAGACAGTGTATTCCCTCTGGTACCTTACAGCAAACATTGGAATTAAATTCACCCTCTAACAAGAAGGAGCTCCAACAAACTTTAGGTACTTCAAGATTTGGGCAAGCACATATGCTAGGATATGGTATAGTTGTTCAACCCTTATATAATTTGTTAAAGAAGTGTGTTACCTGGGCATAGAGGATTATTCTTGAAGAAGCATTTTGTTTATTATATACAATATTTCAGATGATCAGGCTATGGGCCTTGTAATACTAGGGCCCCCTTTTAGACTACATCTTGGACTCACAGAAAAAGGATATAAATGGGGACTGTGTCAGGAAGTGTAACTTACGTTAGATGCAACCTTAGAACTATTCCCTATTATTTAAGGAATTAGAGAACCTACTCCACAGGGACCTGGACTCCCACAATGACATCCACAGAGGGCTGCCTGACATACACAGATGGAAGACATACAAGAAACTGACGCATTTCTGGGGCAAAACCTGGAGGCCAGAGGAGATATCTAGAGTGTCAAGTAAAGTAACACTGTATACCTCAATTTACACAACTGAACTCCACCTTGTATTTTTCAAGGCTTTGGATATTGAAAAGGAATTTTTAAAATGAAAGCTTTTTCATACAGGCATGGTGTCCACCAGAACACTCTCTTAGAATTTAAAGTTCTGCTTTCAGAGTTTGGGGTTTTTGACTCAGACCAACTGAAAACACTTCAGAGCAAAAGTAATAATTTAAAAATTGAATTGTAAGTTGTTTTATCTATGTTACTAAATCCTGAAAACTAATTTAACCTGAAGTGCTATATTGATTATTTTTGTGTGTTTTTAGATTCAAAACAAGCTAATACATTTTTTAGTCTTATTGATCATGTAGGTGGCTATTTTTCAAAAATTTTACTAAAAATCATAGAGTCGTAGAACGGTTTAGGCTGCAAGGGACCTTTAGAGGTCATCTAGTCCAACCGCCCTGCAGTGAGCAGGGACTCCTTCAAGTAGATCAGGTTGCTCAGAGCCGCATCCAGCCTGACCTTGAATGTTTCCAGGGATGGGACATCTACCACCACTCTGGGCAACCTGTGCCAGTGTTTCACCACCCTCACTGTAAAAATTTCTTCTTTATATCCTACCCTCCTGTTGTGGTGTAGCCAGCAACTCAGCCCCACACAGCGGCTCAATTACTCCCCCACTGGTGGGATGCTAGAGAGACACAGAAGGGTAAAGCTTGTGGGTTGAGATAAGAACAGTTTAATAATTAAAAAACAACAATAACAACAACAACAGCAACACTAATGCAATGGAAAGGAAAACAATGAGAGAGGCAAAACCTGGGGCAGGGAAGGGGGAATGAAAAACCAAAACAAACCACACATGACGCAGCCACTCACCATCCACCGACCTGACACCAACAGTCCCCGAGCAGCAACCACCACCCCCCCACGTGGCAACTGCCCCAGTTAATGTACTTGTCATGACGTCACATGATAAGGAATAAACATCCATTGGCCAGTCGGGGTCAGCTGCCCTGGCTGTGGCCCCGCCCCTCCCAGCCTCTTGCCCACGTGGCAGAGCATGGGAAGTTGGAAAGGTCCCTCACTGCTACAGGCGCTAAAGTGAAGAGAATCTTTCTCAGTCAAAACCAGCACATCTCCTTTAGCTTAATGCCATTACTGTTTTTCTTGGCACAACAGGCCTTGCTAAAGACATTGTCCCCATCCTTCCTACAGTCCCCCTTCAAGTACTGAAAGGGCACAATAGGGTCTCCAAGGAGTTTTCTTTTCCCCAGGCTGAACAACCCCAACTCTCTCAGCCTGTCCTTGTAGGAGAGGTGCTCCAGCCCTCAGATCATTTTGTGGCCCTCCTCTGGACCTGCTCCAACAGCTCCATGTCCTTCTTGTGTTGAGGCCTCCAGAGCTGGACACAATACTCCAGGTGGGATCTCACCAGAGCAGAGGAGAGGAGCAGAATCACCTCCCCCAACCTGCTGGCCATGCTGCTTTTGATGCAGCCCAGGATACGCCTGTCTGCAAATGCACATTGTTGGCCTATGTCCAGCTTTTCATCCACCAACACCCCCAAGTCCTTCTCTGCAGGGCTGTTTTCTATCCCTTCATCCCCCAGCCTGTACCGATACCAGGGGTTGCCCTGACTCAGGTGCAGGACCTTTCACTTGGCCTTGTTGAACCTCATGAGGTTCTCACAGGCCCACCTCTCCAGCTTCGCCAGGTCTCTCTGGGTGACATCCCATCCTTCTGGCATGTCAGCTGCACCACTCAACTTGTTGTCATCTGCAAACTTGCTAAGGGTAGACACGATCCTGCTGTCTATGTCATTGATGAAGATATTAAACAGTACTGGTCCCAGTACAGACCCTTGATGGACACCACTTGTCACTGCTCTCCATCTGGACATTGGGCACTGACCACTAACCTCTGGATGCGACCATCCAACCAATTCCTTATCCACTGAACAGTCCACCCATCAAATCTACATCGCCCCAATTTAGAGAGAAGGGTGCTCTGGGAGACCATGTCAAAGGCCTTACAGAAGTCCAGATAGATGATATCCGTTGCTCTTCCCTTGTCCGCTGAAGTAGTCACTTCATCACAGAAGGCCACTATGCTGGTCAGGCAGGACTTGTCCTTGGTGAAGCCATGCTGGCTGCCTCAAATCACCTCCCTGCCCTCCATGTGCCTTAGCATAGCTTCTAGGATGATCCGTTCCATGATCTTCCTGGGAACAGAGGTGAGGCTGACAGGATGGTGGTTCCCAGGGTCCTCCTTTCTACCCTTTTTAATGATGGGCACAGTGTTTCCCTTCTTCCAGTCCCCAGGGACTTCACCTGACTGATATGACTTTTCAAATATCATGGATAGTGGCTTGGCAACTACATCAGCCAATTCCCCCAGGACTCTGGGATGCATCTCATCAGGTCCCATAGACTTGTGTATGTCCAAGTTCCTGACGTGGTAATGAACCTGAACTTTCCTTACAGTGGGAGGGGCTTTACCCACCCCAGTCTCCACCCTGTGGGTCATCAGTTTGGGAGGGGTGAGGAGAGAGGTTACCAATGAAGACTGAGGCAAAAAAGTTGTTGAGTACCTCAGTCTTCTCCTCATCTGTTGATACTAGGCCATCATTCTTGTTCCCCAGAGGGGGTACTCCTTCTTTACCTTTCCTTTTCTGGTTGATGTACCTGTAGAAGCCTTTCTTCTTATTCTTTGCATCCCTTGCCAAATTCAGCTCCAGCTGTGCCTTGGCCCTGCTGACCCCAACCCTACACAACCAGGCAACATCCCTATACTCTTCCCAGGATTCCTGTCCCTGCTTCCACTGCCTGTGCAGTTCCCTCTTGCTCTTTAATTTTAGCAGCATGTCTCAATTCATCCATGCTGGTCTCTTCCCTTCCGTGCCTGATTTCTTACACCTGGGGAATGAGACCTCTTGCACTGTATGGAACACAGCCTTAAAGATCTGCCATCTCTCTTCTGTTCCCTTGTCCCTGAGGACTGTTTCCCAGGGGGTCCTGCTGACTAACTCCCTGAAGAGCTGAAAGTCCTCTTTCCTGAAATTTAGGGTCTTGACTATACTTCTAGCTTTTCCCATATCCCTCAGGAGTGTGAACTCAACCAGTGCATGATTACTGCAGCCCAGGCTGCCTCCAGTCTTGACATCACCGATGACCTCACTTGCATTGGTGACCATCAGGTCTAGTATTGCATCCCCTCGGGTAGGGCTGTCTATTACCTGGCTCAAGAAGTTATCCTCAACACATTCTAGGAATCTCCTGGATTGTCTACAGCTCTCCATGCTGTTTTTCCAGCAGATGTCAGGGTGGTTGGAGTCCTCCAGTAGGACGAGAGCCTGTAAGCACGAAGCCTCCTGGAGTTGGAGGAAGAAGGCTTTGTCAGTAGGTTCTCCTTGATCAGGCAGCCAGTAGTTAGACGCTAACCACAAGGCTCCCTTTGTTGCCTTTGTCTCTGGTTCTTACCCATAAGCTTTCGACCTGCTCGTGGCTGTTCTTCAGGGACAGCTCTTCACACTGTATTGATTTTGTGATGTAGAGAGCAACACCTCTGCCCCTCCTTCCTTGCTTGTCCCTTCTGAACAGCCTGTAGCCATCGATACCACATTCCAGTCATGGGATTCATCCCACCAAGTTTCAATAACAGCAATCAGGTCATAGATTTCTAGCAGCACAGTAGTTTCCAGCTCCTCCTGTGTGTTTCCCATGCTGCGTGTGTTAGTATAGAGGCATTTCATCCGGGCTGTGTCTCCTTATCGGAGCACCCCTTGATTCCATTGAGGTGTTTCATGGGAGTTTCCTTGTTGGCTCCTACTACCTCAGGAGCCCTCAGCTCATCTCTGCAAGACTTCGACTGTGCTGCACTGCCCCCAGCGCACCTCTGGGCAAAAGGATGAGGGCTTATACTAGCAGCTTGTCTCTAACCACCGTGTATCATCCCACAGCTTGTCACAGGCAAGCCTGATATGTTCCCTGCACCCTTTCGCCTCTAGTTTAAAGCCCTGTCAATGAGCCCCGCAAGCTCCTGAGTAAGGAAATAGAAGTATTACACTGAACAGAAAAATAGTTGTGACTGAATCACTGTATTTTTGAATAAATATAATTATCTTTAATTTTCGATCCAAAAGTTTTAGCAATTATAACAAAACATATTTTTTGTTCATGAACAAACTTCATGGTATCCTATTATTAATACATTTTATTTATTGCTGTAATAAGTTACTTTGGTTAGGAGTTGCTTGATTTCTTTCGTTTCTAATTGGCCCTTATTAATTATTTGTGTAAAGATATATTTGGCATATCTACCGTAAAACCTGGTGACTTGCTTATGAAAACATAGCTGAAGAAAAAAAACCAAACAAGGTCCTGATCATTTTACAAGTATTTGAGTACTTAGCTTGAACTGGCCAAATAGTATTGTTTGAGAAAATGACACATGTGACAGCTAAACTCACAGATTTAATGAAGAGTCCAATGCTTAGAGCATTCACACACAATTTAAGAAAATCTGATTCAATTTATTCTGCTGCCTCAGGAGACTTAAGTCTACAATCTGCTAGAGGATTTTCTTAAATACTGAGCTGTGGTGTATCTGGGAAACAAAAAGATTTCTTTGCTTTTTCATTGCCTGTCTCAAGGCATCTTTGATATATGGAAGAACGGATGTGAAACTTAACCCTCTGTTTTCAGGTGACTGGTCTAAACCACAGGCTTTTGTTACTGTCTCTGTTATCTTCACCAACACTCAGCACTTTATTATTTAGAAATTCTATACAAAGTTCAGCTACCAGAAGAATAGTCATTAAAACTTCCTAAATCTCCACCTCCCTCTAGGAAGTTTTCAGGCAGTTTGGGCAAACTGTTGGGATAAATGGGTTCTTTCAGTGTCAAAGGATTTAATTGATACTGTTTCCCATAAACACAGTCCTCGTTTTTAGAGTGGTGTGTAAGATTAGTCCTATATTTTCCTTAGCTTTGTTAATAATATCCAGCATGAAATATAACATCCCACTTCTGTAAAATACTGTAACTTGGTTTTGGTTTTTTTTTTTTTAGCAGGTAGAAGAAGAAAAAGAAATACATATATTTTTGAGTTAGATAAATTACTGGAGTTTAGTAGAAGAAGCTTCATGTTATGTTAAAAATAATTTACTCAACTAGCTTTCATTTGTTCATATGAAAATTCTTGTTTCTTTATTAAGTTTCAATTTATTTTTGATAGAAGCGTTTATAGAGGATGGTACAACTCCCCCAGCCTGCCATCTACTAGAACCCTGAAGGGAGAGGTAAATTAACTATTAGGGAATATGTGGCTCATCAGACTGCAGAGAAGTTAACTGTGGGAAAGAGAACAACATTTTAATGAAATTAACAACTTGAAAGTATGAACATTTTATTCTGTTTTCAGAACATTAATCCTCATCATAACTATGACAACAGTTTTACATAGTCCTGATTTGAGTATTCTTTTTGCTCAAGACACAAATACAGTAATGGATATCATCATCGTCATTATTATTATTATACATACTTTTTATCCTGAGCTCTGTGATAGCTTGAATGTGTAAAAATCTTGCATATTTATCAGGGTTCATTCGTATTTTGCAGATGAGAAGTCTTAGGTGAAGCTCTTTTGGTTCCTAAAATAGTGGCAAATGCATCTTAGGAAAAAAATGTAAAAATATACCTAGTCTTCCTCACTCAGATGTAATACCATTCTTTGGAAAGCAATTACTGGTACTCTAATTGTTCAGATCAGGGACCTGTTGAAATGCATGAAAGCCTGTAAGGGAAAAATAAACTGTTCCCTGAGCCCTTAGTGGCTGTCTGTTTGCATCTTTTATGGGCATACACATCAGTTATGCTGCATTAGTGAATGAAAATCACTTACTTCAGTATTTTGTTAAGGTATTTGTAAAACATTTTGGACAAACTTCTGACTGATCTGGACAGTAAAAATAGTTATGCATGTATAATTTAAAAAAATTAAGCTTCTGCTGTGGTACTCCAGGAACAGTTTTGAATTTTTTCCTGTTTTTTAATCATTAGATGTATCTGGTTTTAACTACTTTTTCTTTATCGAAGAAATGGCTGCTCATATTACAATTGGAGGTTACAGTTGTTGACTATTAACCTCAGCTACATGTTGTGTGCTCTCTGAGATGACGTCTTATCTCACTCATGGTACTGCAAATCTTGTCTAACAAAAATAAATAAAAACAAACCAGCACACAGCCCCTTTGTGCCCCCCCTCCCCCCCCCCAAAAAAAAAAAAAAAAAAAAAAGGAAACCCAAAGAAAACAAAAATCTAAAACACTAACAGGATAAATGTTATACCGGTAATTTTAAATATGTGGAGGAGGGGAGGAAGAAAAGCAGTCTCTATAGCGCAAACGCCTGAGATGAAAAATATGGGCTTGTTTCATGAGTGAAGACAATATATTCTGCAAAGTGAAAGAGAAGACAATATTTTTCAAAGCTTTCACTGTACTAAAGAAACATTAAAAAAGGTTACAAGATGAAAGAGTGAAAGAGTTTTGCATTATTTTTATTCCAAAAAGATATGAGTGCTGTTCTGGTTTGTGAAAAATATACCTCAGGAGAAAACAACAAGCGATTAACAAGCAACCATATTCACAGTTAATAGCCAATGGGAGCCAATTAGGCTCATCATAAAAGTAGTTATTTTTGTAGACACTGTATTTAAACAATATATTTTAGCATGCTGTGCATCCACAATACCGACGTATTTTGAAAAATAACATCAATGTGTCAGACATCTTATTCAGTACTTTTCAAAGGAAATTTGCAAATTATTTGTGTTTATGGTCATTCTTAAGATACCTAAAATAATAAAAAACATTTGTAGGATAAAAAAGATTATGCAAAACTGAAATGGAGAAAGTTTTAAGCAGATGGTTTATATATAAGATATCTTCCTTTTGATTCTGTCCTTGATAAGAATAGACCTGTTTTAGTGGCTGTGCCATTTTCATCATACAACTGAGACTGGCAATTAATTTTACGGAAGTACTTCTAATTTTAAATCTTTATTGTTTAGAAAATTTTATAGATTATCACCAGTGTCATGCAGTGTTTTATGGGGATTCTTTACCCATGCTTCAGAGAGCTTGCTGAGTCCATTAAAATGACACAGATAAGGAGAAAAGGGGAACATATGGAGGCCTAGAGAAATAAAGATGATGAAATGTTACATTACTTTATCAGAAGAATGTCCTGATATGAATAATTCCATGTGAAGGAGAGAAGGGAGGAAACACACAGAGCTTGACAGCAACAGTAGAAGAAGACAAATAGACTAGTTTTCATAGAATCATAGATTCATAGAATCATTAAGGTTGCAAAGATCTCTAGGATCATCAAGTACAACCATCAACTCCAAACTACCATGTCTCCTAAACCATGTCCCCAAAGTGCCACGTCTACATGTTTCTTAAATTCCTCCAAGGATGGTGATTCCACCACCTCTCTGGGCAGCCTGTTCCAATGCCTCACCACTCTTTCAGTGAAGAATTCTTGCCTAATATCCAATCTAAACCTCCCCTGATGCAGCTTGAAGCTGTTTCCTCTCATTCTATCGCTAGTAACTTGGGAGAAGAGACCAACACCCACCTCGCTACAACCTCCTTTCAGGGAGTTGTAGAGAGTGATAAGGCCCCTCCTCAGCCTCCACTTATCCACACTAAACAACCCCCATTACCTGAGTTGCTCCTCATGAGACCTGCTCTCCAGACCTGTCACTAGCTTTGTTGCCCTTCTCTGGACATGCTCCAGCATTTCAATGTCCTTCTTGTACTGAGGGACCCAAAACCAAACACAGTATTTGAGGTGCAGCCTCACCAGTGACAAGTACATGGAACAATCACTGCCCTACTCCTACTGGTCACGCTATTTCTGATACAAGCCAGGATGTTGTTGGCCTTCTTGGCCACCTGGGCACACTGATAGCTCATGTTCAGCTGGCTGTCAACTGGCATCCCACGTCTACCTTCTCTGGCACGCTGCTTTCCAGACACTCTTCCCCAAGCCTGTAGTGTTGCATGAGGTTGTTGTAACCCAAGTGGAGGACCTGGCACTTGGCCTTGTTAAACCCCATACAACTGACCTCAGCTGATCCATCCAGCCTCTCCAGATTCCTCTGCAGAGCCTTGTTAACCTCTAGCAGATCAACACTCCCACCCGATTTGGTGACATCTGCAAATTTCCTGAGGGTGCACTCAACCCCTCCATCCAGATCATTGATAAACATATTAAACAAGACTGGCCCCAACACTGAGCCCTGGGGAACACCACTCATAGCTGGCTATCAACTGGATTTAGCTCTGTTCACCATAACTCTCTGGACTCCGCCATCCAGCCAGTTTTTTACCCAGCAAAGTGTACACCCATCCAAGCCATGAGCAGCCAGCTTCTCTAGGAGGATGCTGTGGGAGACAGCGTCAAATGCTTTGCTAATATCCAGGTAGACAACATCCACAGCCTTTCCCTCATCCACTAAGTGTGTCACTCTGTCATAGAAGGAGATCAAGTTGGTCAGGCAGGATGTGCCTTTCATGAAGCCATGCTGGCTGGGCCTGATCCCCTGGTTGTCCTGCACTTGCCTGGTGAGCTCATTCGAGAGGAACCATTCCATAATCTTCCCTGGTACCATGGTCAGGCTGACTGGCCTGTAGTTCCCCGGATCCTCCTTCTGGCCTTTCTTGTGGATTGGTGTCACATTGGCATACCTCCAGTCATCTAGGACCTCCCCTGTTAATCAGCACTACTGGTAAATGATGGACAGTGTCTTGGGAAGCTCCTCTGCCAGCTCTCTCAGTACTTTTGGGTGGATCCCATCCAGCCCATAGACTTTTTAGTTTCCAGGTGGCTCAGCAGGTAGTAAACTGCTTTCTTCTGGATTATGGTGGGTTTATTCCGCTCCCCGTCCCTGCCTTCTGGTTCAGTGGGCTGAATACATTGGGGATAACTGATCTGACTATTAAAGGCTGAAGCAAAGAAGGCATTATGTACCTCAGCCGCCTTCTCTGCCTCACTGGCAATGTTCCCCTCCACATCCAATAGAGGATGGAGATTTCCCTTGGCTCTCTTTTTGTTGTTAATATATTTGTAAAAACTTTTTTTATCCTTTACAACAGTGGTCAGGTTGAGTTCTAACTGGGCTTTGCCTTTCTAATTTTCTTTCTGGAAGACCTAACAAGATCTCTGTACTCTTCTTGAGCTGTCTGTCCCTTCTTCCAAAAGTGGTAAACTCTCCTTCTTTTCCTGAGTGCCAGGAAAAACTCCCTGTTCATCCAGGCTGGTCATCTTCCCCACTGGTTGGTCTTTTGGCACTTGGGGACAGCCTGCTCCTGCACCTTCAAGACTTCCTTCCTGAAGAGTTCCCAGCCTTCCTGGACTCCTTTGCCCTTCAGGACTTCCTTCCAAGGGACTCTCCCAATCAGTGCCCTGAACAGGCCACAGTCTGCCCTCCAGAAATCCATGGTAGTGGTTTTGCTGACCCGACTCCTCACTTCACCAAGAATTGAGAACTTTTAGTCACACCATGGTCGCTAAGGCCAAGATTGCCTCCAACCACAACATCTCCCACAAGTCCTTCTCTGTTTGTGAACAGGATGTCAAGCAAGACACCTGCCCTGGAAGGTTCACTTATCAGCTCTGTCAGGAAGTTATCTTCCACACACTCCAGGAACTGCCTAGACTGTTTCTTCTCTGCTGTGTTGTATTTCCAGCAGACATCCTGTAATTTGAAGTCACCTATGAGAACAAGAGCAACCAATTGTGCCAGTTGCTTGTAGAACAGTTCATCTACCTATTCATCCTGGTTGGGTGGTCTATAACAGACTCCCAGCAGGATATCTGCCTTGTTGGCCTTCCCCCTCATCCTCACCCATAAACACTTGATCTTATCATCACAATTGTTGACATCTACCCAAGCGAAACACTAGCTTACATACAGAGTCACCCCACCACCTCTCCTTCCTTGCCTAGCCCTTCTGAAGAGCTTATAGCCATCCATTGGAGCACTCCAGTTGTAAGAGTCATCCCACCATGGCGACTAAGTCATAGCTATCCTGCTGCACAATAGCTTCCAACTCCTCCTGTTTGTTGCCTATGCCACGTGCATTGGTGTAGATGCACTTGAGCTGGGCTATTGATTTCACCCCTAACATTAGCATGCCACTACTAGGCTCCTCTCTAATGGGCCTGCCTATATCCTTTTCCTGCTTTGAACCTAGTTTAAAGCCCTCTCAATGAGTCCCGTCACCTTATAAGCCAGAATCCTTTTCCCCCTTTGAGATAGTTGAACTCATCTGCCGCCAGCAGGCCCATGTAAACTTCCCCATGATCAAAAAATCCAAAATTCCACTGATGGCACCAGCCTCTGAGCCACAGGTTAATCAGGTGAGTTTTCCAGTTCCTTTCAGTATTCTTCTTCCCTGCCACTGATGGGACTGTGGAAAACACTATGTGCATTCCCGATCCTTTGACCAGTCGCCCCAGTGTCCTGAAGGCCCTTTTAATTGCTCTTGGACTTCGCAACATCGTCACTGCCCACCTGCATGACCAATCGTGGGTAATAATCAGAGGGCCAGACTAAAACGATGTGCAGAGTATTCAAGGCATAGACACATGTAGTAAAAGATCAGATACAAGGAGGGTATTAGGAATTACTCATTCCACTGAGAAAACTGAAGTTGGAATTCAGGAAGAGAAGAGACACTGAAAAAGTCTGAGGGAGAGGATGCGGAGAGAAGGGGCCTGATCATAGAGTTGGGAAGAGAAGAATGCTGTGGCTGTAGATATTACTCTCTTTCATATCGGGGGCAGACAAAACTTGTGGGGTTATAAGTGAAAGATTTAGGCTTTGAAAAGCAGAGTTAGAATATGAATTGGAGAGGAAAAAGAGTGATGATTGATAAAAATCTGAACGTGAGGATATAAAAAATTTGACAAAGTTGATTCTGTAGTTTTGATTTTGGGAAGTGAAGAAAAATGTGTTCAACATAAATCAACAAAAATTCAGTATGAAAGCTCAGGGACATGTACCTTCTTTGTTAATCTCATGACCTTGGTGCCAAATTCTTCAGAGCATTTATTCATATTTTTTGACCTTTACTCATTCAGCTAGTTTCAGTAAAGTATGCAGAAGAAATTTTGTTTTTTAGTGTTTAATATCAGGGCCAAATTCAACTAGCGAAAAAGTACAGAATTCTTTTTTTTTGTTCCACGTTACCAATCACTTTGGCATTCACATGTAGCAGGCCCTGACAACTCAGACCAGCCTAAGATACTGGTCTTATCTGACTAGTGGACAGAAGTACTGACACCTGGCCATGTCTGTCAGTAGCCAGTGTGGTGCTGTTAGCTGTAGGTTAAACAGGGTCTGCCATTTCACATTTGGCAACATTTTATTTGTGTACTCAATCAAACTTAGAGCAAACAAGTGTGAAGGCCACCAGAGGAAGTGAGTAATCTGCAGTTTAGGAATAATATTAAGCTCACCTGGATCCCAAAGTGCCTTCAAGAGGGAAATTTCTCATTTAAAACTTGTGGTAAAAAGATATTTCTGAGCATCAGGGAAGAAAGAAGCCTGTTCGCTTTGTCTGTTTGTCAGCTCCATGCTGAGACAATTAGAGCCTTCTAGGAGAAATGTGTCTCCTCAGTGAGTACCAAGCAGAGGGCAGATTGAGACAGGTGGAGGGACATGGGGAAAGGGAGAATGGCACAAGACAGAGCAAACATGAGCAAACTGAGAGAATGCTGAGAAAAGCAGCATGCAAGCATAGCCAGGACTCAAAGATGACAGACAGCATAGAAGAGCCCCTGGAAAACCACTGAAATGCTGCTTGACTTAGAGCAACTAAGAGCAACTTTATAAAATTTCTCTTCTTGAAAAAGTTCAGTGTTGGCCCTCTGAATATAAATGAAGACACAAATAAGAAACTTCATTTGTATGACACTCAAAATAAGATATTTATCTTGCTACTACTGTTGATTTTCTTCTTTTTTACATTCCACACCCCCACCCCCACCCCGAGACATAAAGTCTGCAGTCTACAAATATAAGTGTGTGAATTTTGGTGATGTATTCAAATGATCACACAACTATAGTGGTGGAAAGAGTTCCAGGAAAAGATATATATTAGCTCTATGTTACTTGAAAGCTTAATTGCTAGGCATAACTTATATTTGGAAGGGTGTACAAAATAAGGATGTGTCAGTATCTGTTTTCTACTTACTTATCCACTACAAGTCACTAACAAAACCAGTTACCTGACTAGATATATCTCTGATTTGACTAGTATGTCTGTTCTTATGCTAAGGAAATCTTCATTCACTGCTGCCTCAGCAAAATTTGTACTGTTTTAAAGTAAGGAGTTTCTTCTTCTAATAGTGGCTCCTGCAACAATACAGCTGACTTATGCCTTCCCCATCGATTAACACTTCAGGGGATCAACCCAGAGAAGGAAAATAATTTTAAGAGTAGTCATAAAAACAGTAAAGAAAGGGAAAGGTTCATTTTTAACAGTACCAGCTTGTTTTGCTACCCATGCAGAAGCACAGAAGAGTGTTTAAATTATGTTGATCTTAACTTGCTTTCAAGAAGGAATTAAAAATAAATGTTTCTCTCTTTTGACTCACTAACCATCTTCACTAGGCCAAGCCCATGTCTCATCTTGTTACCTGTTGAAAAGTTAAATTGCATACAATTCGATTGCATGCCCAATTAGATAAGCAATTGTCAGTGGCGACTGTGACAATCTCATCATTTTGAAAATGTAGTGCTAAGAATCAATATAAGACAAAGATAAAACAGAGCAAAAAATATGATTTATCTATATATTTCCCTTCCTTATGAGTTCATTCCTAGTTTACACCCTTACAAACCAGTATTTTGAAATGGCATTAACAACATAGTGTGAGAAGATATTTTAAAAAATGACTTAAAACTACATCTAAGTTATAGACCATTTTCCTTGAGAACTCTCCCGATAAATGCATTGCAACCAAGTGGAAAACATATTCCTTTTCCTGCTGTGATTGCACATTTGTACTCTTGAGTGCAGGCACATGTATTTGTAATTTCTTCCTGACAGTTTGATTAACCTTGAAAAGTTGAAAAATGAAAAAAAAACTTTTATAGTTAACTTCCCAAATATACTTGGGAAAAAAACCCAAGCCTAATAGTCTATAAATAGCTGTTAGTAACTTTATTTGTTTTTGTATTCTTCTTGTTATTTAATGTATAAAATTTCATTTTATAAAATTAATGTCAAAATAAGAGAGTTAGAGGTACATAGAAGTACATAGAACTTATATATTGGCCCTTTTTATTTGGTGGAGGTGTCGAGGTGTTAGTGGGAGGGGCTGGTGGTGGAGTGCCCTTCTGTAAGGAGTGGCCCAGGCTACCTCGTGCCAGACACAGTCTGTTCCAGGTGCTCAAGGTGATGGAGCAGACAATCCTCTGTAGCCCGTGAAGAAGACCATGGTAGAGCCAGTAGATATTTCCTGAAGGAGCTGCAGCCCATGGAGGACCCATGTTGGAGCAGGGGCAAGGTGTAAGGAGGAAGAAGAGTCACAAAGGAATTGTTATGGACTGACCACAACCTCCCATTCCCTGCCCTCCCTCTGCTATGCAGCAGGGTGGGGAGGAGGGAGAAAAGTCAGGAATGACGGAGTGAAGCTGAGCCTGGGAAGTAGACCTGATGTGCAGGGAAGGTGTTTTAATTTGTCTGAGAAACAATTCTTAGTACCCAAGTCTACTTTAATTGGAAAAAAAATTGAATTAATTTTCCCAACAATGAGTCAGTTTTGCCTGTGATGGTAACTGTAAATGGTTTCCAATGAGCTTTTTTGTCTTATTTTATCTTTCTGTCCTTCTGAGGAGAGGAATGAGACAGCATCTGGGTTGGCATCTGGCAGTTGGCCAAGGTCAACCTACCACAGCCATGAACCAATATATCCTTGGTACTGGTGCATACTATTCATCAGGGGAAAAATAAATTAAATAAAAGTTTTAGTTATTGTTCATTCTTAGCATTTATTCTTACCATGTTAAACTGAGACACAGTAACACAATGATGTTACTGTATGTAGCAGGCAAGATGTACTGCTCAACTTTATCCTAACAAGCAAAGTTGAGGATGTGAGAGTTGGGGGTAGCCTTGGCTGCAGTGACCATGAGATGGTTGAGTTTAGGATACTGTGAGGGAGAAGCAGGGCTTTGAGTCAGGTTACAACCTTGGATTTCGAAAGGGCCAACTTTGGCCTCTTCAAAGACTTGCTTGGAGAAATCCCATGGGCCAGAGCTCTGGAAGGCAGAGGGGTCCAAGAGAGCTGGACAATATTCAAGGACCACTTCCTCCAAGCTCAAGATCGGTGCATCCCCAGGAGGAAGAAGTCAGGCAGAGGAGCCAGGAGACCTGCATGGATAACTAAAGACCTTCTAGAGAAAATCAAATGGAAGAAGGAAGTTCACAGTATGTGGAAAAAGGGACTGGCCACTTGGGAGAAATATAGGAATGTTGTCAGGGTGTGCAGAGATGTGACGAGGAAGGCCAAGGCCCACTTGCAATTAAACCTGGCAATGCATGTCAAAGATAACAAGAAGGGCTTCTTTAAATACATCAGCAGTACAAGGAAGACTGGGGATACAGTGGGCCCACTCCTGAACGAGGAAGGGGCCCTGGTGATGCAGGATGCAGAGAAGGCGGAGTTACTGAATGCCTTCTTTGCCTCCGTCTTTACTGCTAAGGCTGGCCCGCAGGCATCTCAGCCCACAGAGAAAAAAGGACAAATTGGGACAAAGGAAGGCTTACCATCGGTTGAGAAAGACTGGGTCAGAGATCACCTATGCAAACTGGATCCTTGCAAATCCACGGGACCTGATGGGATGCACCCGTGAGTGTGGAAGAAGCTGGTGGATGTTCTTGCTGAGCCACTCTCCATCATTTTTGAAAGATCCTGGAGGACAGGAGAGGTGCCTGAGGACTGAAGGACAGCAAATGTCACTCCCATCTTCAAAAAGGGCAAGAAGGAGGACCTGGGGAACTATAGGCCAGTCAGCCTCACCCCCGCCCCCAGAAAGGTGATGGAGCAGTTCATCCTGGAGGTCATCTCCAGGCATGTAGAGGACAAGAAGGTTATCAGAAGTAGTCAACATGGATTCACCAAGGGGAGATCATGCTTGACCAACCTGATAGCCTTCTATGATGGCATGACTGGCTGGGTCGATGAAGGGAGAGCAGCAGATGTTCTCTATCTTGACTTCAGTAAGGCATTCGACACTGTCTCCCATAGCATCCTCACAGGCAAGCTAAGGAAGTGTGGGCTGGATGAGTCGACAATGAGGTGGATAGAGAACTGGCTCAACAACAGAACTCAGAGGGTCATGATCAGTGGAGCAGAGTCTGGATGGAGGCCTGTCATTAGTGGTGTTCCCAAGGGGTGTGTGCTGGGTCCAGTCCTGTTCAACATATTCATCAATGACCTGGATGATGGGATAGAGTGTAACCTCAGCAAGTTTGCTGATGATACCAAGCTGGGAGGAGTGACTGTTACACCGGAAGGCTGTGCTGCCATCCAGCAAGGCCTGCACAGGCTGGAGAGCTGGGAGGAGGGGAACCTGATGAAATTCAACAAGAGTAAGTGCAAGGTCCTGCGCTTGGGGAGGAACAAACCCATGCACCAGCACAGGCTGGGGGCTGAACTACTGGAAAGCAGCTCTGTTGAGAAAGACCTGGGAGTGCTGGTGGACAGCAAGCTGACCATGAGCCAACAATGTGCCCTTGTGGCAAATAAGGCCAACGGTATCCTGGGATGCATTAAAAGGAGTGTGGCCAGCAAATCGAGGGAGGTTATCCTCCCCCTCTACTCTTCCCTAGTGAGATGACATTTGGAGTACTGTGTCCAGTTTTGCACCCCCAGTTTAAGTATGATGTGGAACTCCTTGAGCAAGTCCAGCAGAGAGCTACAAAGATGATCATGGGATTGGAGCATCTCCCTTATGAGGAAAGGCTGAGAGACCTGGGTCTGTTCTGCATGGAGAACACTGAGGGGGGATTTCATCAATAACTATAAGTATCTAAAGGGTGGGTGTCAGGATGATGGGACTAGGTTCTTTTCATCAGTGCCCAATGACAGGACAAGGGGCAATGGGCACAAGCTGAAACACAGGAAGTTCCACCTCAATATGAGAAAAATCTTCTTTCCTGTGAGGGTGCCAGAGCAGTGGAACAGGCTGCCCAGGGAGGTTGTGGAGTCTCCTTCCCTGGAGACATTCAAAACCCACCTGGATGCGTTTCTGTGCCCCCTGCTCTAGGTGTCCCTGCTAAAGCAGGGGGGTTGGACAAGATGATCTCCAGAGGTCCCTTCCAACTCCTACCATTCTGTGATTCTGTGTGATTCCATGAGTAAACAGAACAAAAAAGTATATCATTAACACTTAAATCAGTAATAGAAAAATGTAATATCTTAAATTTCTATATCTCCAGGTATTTTTAGTTTGATAATGCATAAATGGGCTGTATTGTTTTGCCAGGATTTAAAAGACTGTACCGATATACACTATAATCTTAATATCAAAGGAAGATGAGGGGGAAAAGATAAAACAAAGTTAAATTAACAAGATACTGTTGTGATGTTTTCAAATCAATGTAAAGAATAATAATAATGTTCCGTCTACAGTCAATTGGTTAGTTAGCATAATTAAATGCATGTATATGAAATGGGAAAGACCATGCAGACTCCTATGAAACCGGAGTATAAATAAGTATTTAAATGTAAAGAAAATTAATTGGAGAAAGATGCAAAATCTCAATGTTTAGACTAGAACATGAAGACTAAAGGTATTAATTTTGACTTCCATTAGAAAGCAAATATATTCTTTATTAAAAAGTTGCAGAATAATATTTGAATAAAAATAATTCCTTGGATAGGTGTCAGTTCCAGAGTTTTCAGGAGACTTTACCAGCTGCAGACAAGTTTATTCCATGACCAATTTAATTTCTCCTCTCTGAACGGTAATGTTGTCCATGACTAGATTGTCATATTTAAGATACTTAATACAGGGCTTTGATCTCATTTTGCACATGAACAGCTGAAAAGTGTAGATATTTTACTTACATTGGAAAAAGTTACATGTAAAGTAGGATTTCATTATAATCACTGGCATAAACCAAAGTAAATTAGGCCCTAAATGATGCAAATATCTCCCTGTTTCCTTCCCCATGCCAGCCTTCTGTGTATATATAAATTCATATTCTGTTTTCATAGAACTTGAACTATGTTATTGAATCATGCCTGTTCAGCTTTCTCTTTTGGAAAACAATGGCACTGCACCTAAACAAACCCCGGTCGGGCTTGTGTGTCCTACCTAGTCCAACAGTTTTTAAGAGGAACATTAAGAAAAGTGCTATATTACTGCATACAAGGATGTGGCATGAATTTTTACAGCAACAACATCTACAGTTTTCAATGTTGGCCTCAGCACAGTAGAAAGAATTACTTCATCCCATCTCCTTCTTCACATGGCTATGGCCATTACATAGTTGTCCACAGATACTGATGGTGTTATCACCTGACAAGCCAAGGTAACAGTAGTTGTCTATGTTTTACAACAACAAAATCCAGATATTTCCAGGTATTAATAGCACCCCAAAAAAATAAAAAAAATTATGAGGAAAAAAAAAAGTCAATTATGCAAGTGTTTTAACAAATATATGTGTCCATGGGAGAAATATAAAACAAAACATAAACCCCCCCTGTTTCAGCAGTTAGACACAGGTCTACAAAAGACAATCACCTGGAATGCATGTTCATCAAGAATTTTGTTATGTATCAAAATTTGTGAAAGGCTGAAGTTCTAGTGCAGTTGACAAAAATTGGGTTTCGTCATATAAATCATCTATTCCTTATGAAATTTATTTCAAACTGAGGACAATAGGAAATAAAAGAGCTGAACATACTTTTTCATTCTGCATTTTGATTTGCAAGTCTTTATGGAGGCACATTGAAATCTGTGATATGAGCTAAGCAAGAATTTTATTCCAGATGAACTTTAAAATTAGTGAAGAGTCAGGGCAATTTATTTTAAAATAAAAAACTTACTTTTTTAATTAACTTTTAACTGAGAAACATATTTGTCCATCATGCAATCTGACATAAAATTCTTCTTCAAACAGCTCAAATGCAAGAAATTCTGAACAATATCTCTCAGTTTCTTTGGAAATTAATTCTAGTTTCAGAGCATGTTCTATCCCAAGACAGTGTAGATAGAAGTAACTATTTCTGATTATCTAACAATTTGCTGTAACCTCCTTTACTTTTAAACTCTGTATGCATGTGTACCAATATTTCTGTATTTGCAAATTGCCTTCAATTTTTTTCATTTGTTAGGTTTTTTCCAGAAATAATGAAGTGTTTCTTGTATAGCACATGCAATTACCATCTATCATAGTATGTACTTAAAAGGCAAGGTACTGTTATAAGAAAATTAGTAAATGCTGTAGAGCACTAGGGCTTTTTTGTTTGTTTTGTTTTAAAGTGAGTATAACACTAATGAGTTAGTGTGTACTATCTGATCTCTGTAGGAGATAAGAAAGAAATATGGAAGAGTACAGTGCATGATTACACCCTATCTTTGAGAGGTTTGTTCACACGGTTCATATCTGCTGCTAAGGAATAAGTAAGAGGGATCAATGAAAATATTCTTGAAACAGTGTGCCTTTGTGAAATCTGCTGTAAAAATTATTAAAATTATTTTAATAAATAATAATTAATTAATTTTATTAATAGAAAGGTGTATCTTTGGTTTATAGACTATAAGAATAAAAGTATGAAAAAAATACTTGGGGAAAAAAAGCTTTTTCCAAGACTGTTTGTACAGATGTTCATTAGGTCAGTTTTAATAAAAGTAATTTTACAGTCTAGGGTCAAGGCTGTAAAAAAAGCCCCCTAAGTATATCATTCTATGTTTAGGAAAAGTTTGAGCTAATTTTCTTAAGTGCTTGGTACAATAAATGTTCTACTGAATTAAGATATCAGAAACACTTTTACAAGAATATCAAACAATAGAAATTTAGTTATTGAAAATACAAGTTTCTGCTTAGTGAATCTCACAATTTCCAGGGCTTCACTACAAGAAAAAAAAATCACTTATTTACTTAAGACTGGTTGCAGATTATTACTGATTTGATTCATGTTTATCTTGGTATACAACTAACAAATAGGCACATACAGTTATGCAAGTAATAATCTAACTTCCTCTGAGTTTTTGATGTCTGTTTTTTTAGACTCCAAATTTTAGCTTGTTACATAGAGGAGATAAGAGTTTGACCTTCCTATAACTTTAAGCACTTTAATTGAGGCACCTAATGGGAAATCATAGAATCGTAGCTTTGTGTTGGAAGGGTTGTTGAAGACCACCTAGTTCCAATCTCCCTGACATGAGCAAGGACATCTTCAACTTGCTTCTTCATGTTTCTCAAAGCCCCATCCAACCTGGACTTGAACACTTTCAATGATGGGGCATCCACAGCTTCTCTGGGCAACTTGTTGAGTATCTCACCATCCTCATTGTAAAAGATTTCGTCCTTTAGTCTAATTTAAATGTACTGCCTTGCAGTTTAAAACCACTACCCTTTGTCCCATCACTACAGGCCCAGGTAAACGTCTCCCTCTGTCTTTCTTATAAGCCCCCTTTAAGTACTGAAAAGCTGCAACCAGGTGTCCCCTGAGCCTTCTCTTCTCCAGGCTGAACAATCTCAACTCTCCCAGGCTTTCTTCATAAGAGAGGTGTTCCAGCCCTCTGACCATTTTCGTGACCCTCCTTTGGACCTGCTCTAACAGGTCCATGTCTTGTGCTGGGGACCCCCGAGCTGGATGCAGTACTGCAGGTGGGATCTCACCAAAGCAGAGTAGAGATGGTCATTGCAGGTTATGTGTGAATATAGGCACTTCTGCAAACCAGTCCTTGATAGTATAACTTCCAGAAGTGAGAAATAATGATTTTAAAACTTCTCGAAGTCCCTGGTTTTCATACGCAGATGTTGCAGTCACTGAATTCCATGGCCACTTGTTCTTTTACTATTTCCCAGGCCACAGAAACTTTCTTGAAGACCAAGTAAGATCAGCTGTAGGTTACCCTGGCTGGTTTTTACTATCGGCATGACAGCAGCTGACTAAGATTATACTTTTCTGATTTTATTGGGAGTCTACTGCTTATATGAAGCTATTACTATACAGAAAATTGACTTTAAACTTAATTTTCTTAGGTCATTTAAATGCAAGACTACATTACTGTCATGTTCTTTGAATGAATCATCTTTGAAAAGCAAGACTGTAGTACACCTCAATTTTAAAGTTTTAATGCATCTCAATTTTTAAGTTTTAACAACCTGACTTTGCATAAAATGTGCCTACCTTCACACTAAGAGTTTCCACAGATCTTCACTCTACATAAGAAACTAATTTAAGGCTCATGTTTGCGGCATCATTTGTTTTCTGCTCTTGTCTTAGTGTGATGGCTTTTGTGAGCTGTTTCTTGAACACAGAGTGCTTCCCAGCATGAAGTATGGATTCTGTGTATGTGACCTAGGAGTATGGATTTTCTTGCAGCTGTTGGATTGGACAATAGACAGACAGTGCAATACTCATCATAGTAGTTACTTATCACAGGGACTATATTTTCTTTACTTGCTCCTACTTTCCAAATTAAAACCCTCATAATGTGCAGAAATTCCAAATGGAAATATAAGCAGAGAGAAGCAGGAAGGAAGAATGGAGTAGTCTGTTTATCTAATTAGACCTCCCATTCTTTTGCATATTAAATGTTTCCTATAGCTTTCCTACAGGGTTCATATGGAATAGATTACGCCTTAGATAAATGAAGGCTACCAACACTATGGAATTATAATATTTGACAAACTAAGTCCAGCTTTCTGTCCCTTACTTCAGAAATCTTTAAAGTACAAAATAATGAACCATTGCACTAGGTTCTTAATGTTCCTATAAGTAAACAGTATTCCTTAATGTAGGTAGATATTTTTGCATTAAACAAATTATTCTTCATTATTGTATCAATAACAACAAAGATCTACTGATTAGTAGAATCTTGTCTTCCTGAATGTCATTGTCAAAGTGAAAGCAACTTCTATGAAAGAGGTTAAAAGCTAAAAATTAACATTTATTTAGCTACCAGAAGTTTCCTGTGATACTGATTAGTTTAATTTTGTGTAGCTTTGCCAGATTAATTTGGTTTCAGTCATTGAAAATTTGTAAGAAAGAAGCTTTGTTAACTTGTATTTTATGCAAATAATACGCAATGAAATAATCTAATATGTTACATTTGTACACCTAATTCTCTCATTATAGTCATTAGCCTTTTGACAGTGCCTTGAACTGGAACAGAAATTGGTATTCCACTGGAAGAAACCCGCTCTTACATGTGACTCAGTCCTGTAAAGTAACACTGAGCCTTCAACTTTCAATTAAGTTTCACAGAAACTTACCACAGAACCAGAATTGTTGAAGTGGGAGAGGGAGCTCTGGAGATACCCTAGTCCAGCTGCCCTGCTCTGAGCAGGACCAGCTAGAGTAGGTTTGTTCAGGGCTGTGTCCAATCAGGTTTTTAATATTTCCCAGGATGGAGTCCTTTCAGCCTCTATGGAAAACCTGCTCCAGGGTTTGATGACCATCACAATTAAAAAAAATGCTTAAACAGAATTTATTGGTATCCATTTCTTTTTATTCTGTCACTGGAAACTACTGAGGAGTCTGGCTCCATATTCTCATCAAGATATATTAATACCTGAGGCTGGGGGAAGATCCCTCTGAGTCTTCTTTTGTCTAGGCTGAACAACCCCAGTTCTCTCAGCCTTTCCCAATGTGAAAGTTGGTCCAATCACTTTGATAAACTCACTCCAGCATGTCCAAATCTTTCTTGTACTGGGGAGACAAGGCTTGAACACAACACTCCAGATGTAGCCTCATGCTGAATAGAAAGGAAGTATCATTTCCCTTGACCTCCTGGCAACATTTTTTCTCAGGAGGTTTTGGGCAGCCACCTGTGTTGCACAGCCACATTGCTGCTGCACGGTCATGTGCTGTCCTCCAGGATCCCCAGCTCTTTCTCAGGGAAGCTGCTTTCCAGCTGGTT